>NC_026006.2:53090242-53265242 GCF_000442705.2 Elaeis guineensis | reverse complement strand
GAAAGAAATAAGGAAAAAAATATACCAAATGAGACATCAGGTTTTCACCTATTCTGGCGACTCATTGGCTGAATCAAGTTAGAAACAATGGCCTACAATCAAAAAGAAAGAAGAGAGGAAGGACTAAGGCGATTACCTAAACTCTGATGAGGTCTCATGGCCAATTCTGGCTATGAAATCTCCATGAAATCCTCATGGATAAGGCTTGGAATCAATGGCTTTATGGGTGAGAATCAATGGCTTTATGGCGAAAAATCGATGGAACTCAAGTATGAGATGCTAGATAGGGAGTGAAGACCAATTTTTATAGCCAAATTTAAGGTCTATTGAGAAAAAATGGAGTCCTACCTTCCTATGTTTGTTGGAATTGGAAGAGGAGGTGGACTCTCGTCAGGAGCCCTCTTCGACCCCATGTGCTAAGCACATGTGTTTTTTTTTTTTTTGCTTTTCCATCTTTGCTTTGAGACTTATATCAGCATGGGGCTTTTGCAATCTCTTAGGCTAGGTCATTGCATTTTAAAACCTATTGAAATTTTATGTCGGGGCATGCATGTATGTTTTAAAATTTTTTCTAAACAATACAGCAGAATAAAAGATTAAAATATCTTTTAATCTAAATCATACATACATAAAGTAAAGAACATATGAATCTACATCGTATGCTGAAATTAAACACATACTGAATTTTATGCTGAAATTAAATATGTGATCGAATCACATATCTATTTTGTAATTTTTTTCTTCAAATCTAGATTTGAAAGAGAGTAGATTCTTTCTTAACCGCATAAGTATCCGATCTCTATGGGTATCCACTCAGGATCAGTCTGAAACAGTCCTCTTTGATATTAATCTTTCTTCTCCAAGAACAATCATCCTGTGAATCTAAATGAAGCTTGGATCGTGATCAACTCTTTGATTCTTTTCTTGATCTTTTTTTTTCACTTCTTCTCTTACTCTTCTTCCCTTGATTATGAAGTAACCAATGTCTGAAAACCAATAAAAAAGAGGGGACGCCCAAGCTCCTCTTGGGCGGGGAGATGGAGGATGCCCAACTCCTTTAGGCATTGGATCCAAAGGGGAGAAGAGAGGGGGGTGTGGGGGGATCTTATGGGAGGTGTGAGCTATTAAAAATCTGATGTAAAGAACCTTAGAAAAGGTTCCTTTAAATAGATAAAAAGTTTGAATCCTATTTAAAATCAAATAGCCCCTTCATACAAGTCGTACTTGCATTAGAAATCTTTATAGCCTTAGATATTTGATCTCCTTTAGAAGATCTATTAGGCACCAACTATTGGAGACTTTACATCCACTTTTTCATATGCCACATAGAGCCTAGGGGATGCCCCATGCTGGTCCCACATATCCTCTTTTAGGTGGGCATGCCCAACTTGATCGAATCAAGTGGCATCCCATACAAACAATCAAAGAAATTGATTAAGGATTTAATCCCATAATTTATATGATCCAAAACTTTAGGCACCCAACAATTAGAGCTCAATAAATCTAATTCATTTAGATTATTAGCAGATAATTAACCTAAATTAATCTTATCAAATAAGAAATTCAAGTATAAAGAGAAAATTTGGTTCAACCATGTACTAGTAAGATTATCCTGAATCCAATAGAGTTTCTCTAAATCCAATTGAGACTTCATAAGCCCAATTGCTTACTCTAAGTCCAGTCTCTTTTGTTATGTAACCCCATAGGTTCAAATCTATCTGGTAGTGAGATATACTATGATCTCTATCATAGTGTCATTGAAACTCTTTTTAATAGATCGAAATAATTTCTCTCTAACTCATTAAGAATTGTCGATCCAGAATAATTCTTGTAAGATCTCACAATCCACCAGTGACATCTAGCAGTATATAGTGATAATCAAGTGGAACTAAAAAAGAACCTCAAGATGTAGTTCACATATGATTCAGTCCCTCTATCGTGAGTCTGACTAGATGGCAGATCATGGATAAATCGTCAAATTTTATCATCAGTCATATGATAGATTCGATCAACTCAAGTCCAATTGTGATCCTCATAATTTTTTTTTCATCCATCTCACTGCTGTGGCCACAAACTCTCGGACTTAGTCTCTCAAATTTTAAAGGACTACTCTTCTCTATCAAGATTGATAGATTCCATCTAAATGCATACTCTACTTCTAAAGTGGACCAACTGTTGTCAATATCCACTACAAGATCTCAATGAGGTCATGTTTATGTATCAGTCAAACTCCAGCAGTCTCACTACGAACAGTCGTACCATCATAGATTAAAAGATCATTCACATAACTACAGCATCAAGACAATCAGTGATAAATGATTAAAAATCCAAGTAATCTCTCGTATGGTCATGCTCAATACTAGTTGTTCTCTAACAACTATCCACACTCATCACTCAGTATTTCTACACTGTAAATCAGAGACTCATCTATCCTGAAGAAAGCGATCTATGCGCTGATCTATCCGGATCGATCACTATCTTCATGATGATACTATGACTAGGAGTATTTAGGAATTAATTATACACACCTCTAATTCTTAACACCTTGAGAATATGTATCGAAGTATTAATTCTATGAACGATTCAAAGACACATCACTCTTAAATGAAAATAAAACTTGTCATTTTATTGATCAAATCAATATATTAAGTATAAAATTATGCTCTAAATTTATTACAATGTGTCAGCCATATTGACTTCTAAAACATACATCTAACAGTTTTCTACTTGGACTAAAGCCAATTGGCCACTAATCTAAGTCCCATCTTCTCAAGATGAACTTTCATCTTTGGCTGGCTCAATTGCTTTGTCAGTGAATTTGTCACGTGGTCCGCAGAGTCTACTCTTCGTACCATGATATATTTTTTTCGAGATAGTCGCGTATAATATAAAATCACCGCTCGATGTGCTTTGATTTTTGATGAGACCTCAGCTCCCTAGCAAGTGCTATAGCTCCATTGTTGTCACAATAAAGTGGTATGGCATCCGATGTCATAACCTCAAGCTCTACGATAAACTTTTTGAACCAGAAGCCTTCCTTTGCAGCATTCGAAGTAGCAACATATTCAGCTTTTGTGGTTGAATCTGCTATGATGGATTACTTGAAACTCTTCCAGCTGACTACGCCACCATTACATGTAAACATATATCCTGACGTAGATTTTCTATCATTAGAATCAGATATGAAATCTGAATCTGTATATCCGTCGACTCGCAACTCAAAAGCTTCTCCAAAGATCAAGAACAAATCTTTAGTTCTTGTCAAATACTTAAGGATGTTCTTCATAGCTATACAATGCTCCTCGTCTGAATTCGACTGATATCTGCTCGTGACACTCACAGAAAAGATAATATCACGTTGAGCACACAGCATGGCATATATAAAGCTTTCTATAGTTGAGGCATAAAGAATCCTACTCATGCACTGAACTTTCTCAGATGTGGTCGGACACATCATCTTGGAAAGATAAATATCATACCTAAAAGGTAAGAGTTCTCTTTTAGAGTTTTTAATGCTGAACCTCTTTAGCACTTTCTATATGTATAACTTTTGTAACAGGCCTAGCATCCTTTTAGATTTATCCCAATAGACTTTTATTTCAAGAATATAGGATGCTTTTCCTAGATCTTTCATGGATAATTTCTTGGACAACTATCTTTGATCGAGGTTAGTATAAAAATATCATTCTCAATAAGGAGAATATCATCCATGTACAATATGAAAAATGTTATTGCACTTCTACTGGCTCTCTTGTATATACAAGGTTCTTTTTCATTTTTGATAAAATCAAATGATTTAATTGCATCATCAAAACAAAGATTCTAACTCAGAAAAGCTTGTTTTAATCTATATATAGATCTTTATAGTTTGCAGACTCGATGATCACCATCACCAAATACGAAACCCAAAGACTGCTCCATATAAATATCTTTCTCAAGATATCCATTTAGAAAGATAGTTTTCATATCTATTTGCTAGATTTTATAATCATAATAAGTTGCAACAGCAAGCAGAGTGTGGATGGATTTCAGCATGGCTACGGATCAGAAGATTTTTTGATAGTCAATACATTTGCATTGACTATAATCTTTCACCATAAGCCTAGTTTTATAGGTCTCTACCTTATCATTGGCACCTATTTTTTTTTTATAGATCCATTTACACCCAATGAGTACTATACCCTCGGGTGGATCTACTAACATCCATATTTGGTTCGAGTGTATGGAGTCAATCTCTAAGTTTATTGCATCTAACTTTTTCTCAGAATTGATGTTAGACATCATCTCATCAAAGGTATTAAGAACATCACAATGACCCTTATCTCTCATAAGAAATATTTTCTTTACTTCCTCCGTAAGCATACCCATGTACTTTTTAGGAGGTCGGGACACCCTGCTAGATCTACGAAGTGGCGGAGGAACATCAACTACTGGCTTATAAATAATAGGTTTCTGAGGATCTATATCTCTTTGCTCCTCAGAGATCTTCTTTTCAAGCTCAACTAACCTCCCACTGCCACCATCCTAGATAAACTATTTTTCTAGGAATATCATATTCTGACTCACAATCACATTGTGATCTTATAGAAAGTAGAAGTAGTATCCCATTGACTCTTTGGGATATCCTATAAAATGAGCTATATAGATCTATCCTCTAATTTATCAGTCATCTGTCTCTTGACATGGGTCAGACATCCCCAAGTCTTAAAATAACTTAGACTCATTACCATGCCATATCTCATATGGTATGATAGGTGTCTTGGAGAAGTCCATTGAGAGACTATGTCATTATCTTTAAGATATCCTAAAAAATTTTGACCAAGATATTCACCTCCTCGATCAGATCAAAAAATCTTAATAGGTTTATCTGTTTGTTTTTCTACTTCATTTCTGAACTCTTTGAACTTTTTAAAGGCTTCAGATTTGTATCTCATCAGAAACACATATCCATATCGTGACAGATCATCGGTGAAGTTGATGAAGTAGCTATAACCACCCATGACCTGCACATCAAATAGCCCACACATATCGGTGTGTACCTGGGCGAGTAGCTCAATAGCTCTTTTCCCATGTCCTACAAAGGATAACTTAACTATTTTTTCTCAAAGGCAAGATTCATAAGCTGTGTACGACGCAGAACCAAAAAAGTCAAGGATCCCATCCTTTTCCATTTTGTTTATCTTGTTCTCTCCAATATGGCCTAGTTTATGATGCCAAAAGTACTTCTGGTTAATTTCATATTTGGGTCTCTTTTGACTAATGACACTCACTACTTGCTCGTTTATATTCACATTTGTATTAACATATAAGTGATAAAGACTATCAATCAAAAAGACCACATGCAACCAATTTATTTCATAAATAAATAGAATAAAAGTCTTTATTGAAATTAAAATCAAAACCATCCTGCACTAGCACAGATACGAAAATCAAATTCTGACTAGTTACAGGTACAAAATAATATTCTTTCAAATCTAATCGAAATCCTGATGATAATCGAAGAGGATAAGTGCCAACGACTTCTACAGTAACTTTTGCTCTATTGCTGACTTGAAAGATCATGTCACCTTCTTTCAATCTTCTACTTTTTATGAGACCCTGTATTGAAGTACATATATGAGCACTGAAATCAGAATCTAATATCCATTAAAAGTAGAAGAAATCATTAGGTTAGATTCAATTATGAGCATATTTGATATACCTTCTGAAGGTGTGCCGTCCTTCTTAGTCTTCAGGATCTCCAGATAGAGTGAATAGTTTCTTCTCCAATAGCTATCGGCATCATAGTGGAAATACCTTTCCTTCACGACAGCCTTCTTCGGAACGTCCTTCTTTGAACCTTTAGCTTATTGTCCTTCTTCTATTTCTTCATGGGTTTATTCATCTTCTTCCAACCAGACTTTTTTTTGGATGAAGAAGACCGCTCCACAGCAAGAACAGTGCTCCTTGAATTTTTCAAGATTTCTTCAGTAGTGACCAATATATTGATCAGTTCGGATATAGTACAATCTAATTTGTTCATATGAAAATTGATAATAAATTGACTATATGAACTCATAAGGAATTGGAGGATCAAATCCACTTGTAATTTTCTTTGCATGTTAAGTCTAAGCTTCTCAAGCTCTTTAATGTCTTTGATTACTGTCATACAGTGCTTATGGACCGACTGTCCTTCATATATTTTTATATTGAAGAGTTTCTTGGATACTTTGAAGCACACAGTTCGACTCTGCTCACCATACAACTCTTGTAGGTGAGTGATCATGACCATGGCAGTAGGCATATGCTCATGCTGGCTCTGCAGCTCATTTGACATGGAAGCTAGCACATAGCATTTAACGAGACTATCTTTATCCATCTATTTATCAAATGCTGTTCTCTGCTCAGCAGTAGAATAGTTTGGTAACACTAGAAGGTCCTGGTCAAGTACATATCCTAATTTTTCAAAGATCAAGATAATCTTGAGGTTTTTTAGCCAGTCTTTAAATTTTATTTCGATCAAATGATTGGATTCAAGGATGTAGGCTAGAGGATTTGAAACTGACATGATTTAGTTACGAGAGCGAAGATTCAAGTTAGACTTTTGTACTTAGAATTTTATATTTGCTCTAGGGACTTGAAGAAGCAAACAAAACTCTCACTATTTTTTTGGATCCCTACACTCCCTGGATGGGAAGCAAAAATCCTAATACAACAATTGGATCTCTAACGGGTGCTGCAGTCCTATCGATACCGTGCACCTCACCTGACAGATCTTGATAATATGCACACCAATGCATGGACAACTCCTTGCCCAGATGCTTTGCTAAACATGTTGTAGCTACTTGATCTCTAAGTCACATAGGCTCACCTGACAGATACTGACCACACTCTTTAGTTAAGTCTGACCCACCATTCACAAACAAGTGTAAAGCCATCATTGGCTCCCTTATCTAACAAATATTAGGTCCAACCCCATCCTTGTCCTGGAGCAACTCTTTGCTAATAGTGTGGTTACATATTTTTGGTGCAACTAAACCACTATAACTAGCGATAAATAATTAACATCAGTAGCACGTCCACATATCTACAATAGTAGAAGATCTTTAGACTTAATATTTATGAAAAAATTTAAGATTTAGGTTTCATCTAATCAGTCATCATATGATCAATCTAATTGGTATGGGCTAAACTAAACCGTTAAGCAACCATATTCAAAACTCAATCTTCCAAATTAGTCAGATAAGTGGAGATCGGTGGGGTTCCCCTCATTACTTTTCTTAGATACCAATAAATTGATCAGATCAGCAAACAGAACTAATTAAATAACCATCTCTCAATTACTTATCTTAGACATCAATAGATCAATTGGTTCAAATAGATTAGCTCAAGCAAATCAGGCTCAAGCCATCGAGCCGAATTAGGTTCTTAGATTAATAAATTCTACATATGGGATTTAATCGATTTGATCAACAATAATTGTATAATCTAAGACTTAATTGACTTAATCCTAATCAACACTTGACTCGATTTGATCAATTACTTAATCGAATTAGATCCGTTATATCCAAATCAAAAATCCTAGATATAATCTAATTACTTGACCTAATTTTTGGTTTATCCATTAGCAAAATCTTTATGCACAAACATAAATTTCAAATTATAAATCTAAATTTAGATCTAAATTCTTTGTACAAAAAGTAAATTTTAAATCATAAAATAAATTTTTAGATTTAATATACAAGCATATATCTCATAAATGTATATAAAATTCAGATCTAAACAAAATTCAGATCTTGTCATGATATCATATATCTTATGTACAAATCATCAATGAATTTTAAACTAATTTTTAGATCTAAATATACAATCATACATCTTATATATGAATTATAAATCAGGTCTAAATAATTTCAGATTTATGCATGTAAATATGTATCACATATACATACTAGAAAATAATCCAAAATAATTTTTTGATTTATGCATGCTTTCACATATCATATATATGAATTGAAAATTAAGATCTAAAATAAATTTTAGATTCAAATTAAACATCCATACATCTTATGTATCAACTAAAATCAAATTTTGAAACTCTTTTCAAAAATATGTATGTCAATTTCATGCATATGAAATCCATAGCTCTGATACCACTATTAGAATTTCGTATAGGATGTATGTATGTGTGTTTCAAATTTTTTTTTAATCAATGCAACAGAATTAAAATTAAAATATCTTTTAATCTGGTTCATGCATACATAAAATATAGAACATATGGATCTACTTCATATACTGAAATTGAATATATACTGAATTTTATACTGAAATTAAATATATGATCGAATTATATATATGTTTCGCTATTTCTTTCTTCGAACCTAGATCTAGAAGAAAATAGATTCTTTTTTAGCTATGTAAGTACCTGACCTCTATAGGTATCTACTCAGGATCAGCTTGGAATAGCCCTCTATGATGTAGATCTTTCTTCTTCAAGAATGATCACTCTGCGAATCTGAACAAAGTTTAGATCATGATCAACTCTTTGATTCTTTTCTTGATCTTTTTCTTCTCTTCTTTTTCTAATATTCTTTCCTTGATTTTGCAGCAAGCAGTGTCTAGAGATTAGCAACCAAGAGGGGGACGCCCAAGCTCCTTGGGCATTGGAAGATCGAGATGCCCAACACCTTTTGGCATTGGAACCAAAAGGGAGAATAGAGGGAGGCATGGGGAGGCTTTTAGAGGCTCGGAGCTTGCTCAGATTCAGATGCTAAGATCATTAGAGAAGGGTCCTTTAAATAGAGAAAATATTTGAATCCTATTTAAAACCAAACAACCCCTTAATGTGAGTCCTACTCGTATTAGGAATCTTTGTTGCTACTTTTCCTTGATCATGCTTAGGAGAACCATGGGGCGTCAACACTTGGCGCCCTCTAAGCCTTTCTCTCACATGCCGTAGGGAAGAGGGGTGAGCCCCTCCTTAGTCCATCACGCCATTAATAAAGTGGGCATACCCAATGATAAATGTGTAAATTTATTCATAAAAGTATTAATTTATGGATCAAATTATTTTTATTTTTTTAAAATTAATGCTTCTTTATATATTTTATAGAAAAAAATATGTCAATATTAAGAGTCCGATCCGTAGGCTTAAAGAGATCAAATGGGATCAAAATAGTGTTAAAATAGATTTAAATTCTAAACCGAAAGTAAACTCGGCCTAATCCGCAAGTTGGTGGTCCATCGTGGACCATTTGGTCCATAAGAAGGTGGGTGAGCCACGTGAAAGCCACAGTAACATCTTAATGGCTCAGGCAGAATTTTTGGTGGGCTTCACTATGCACACGGAAGGCTTGGCAGGTGCGTACACATCCAAAAAAAAAAATTGCATGGCTTGGCTTAGCAGGTGTGCGTGTTGACGTGAACATCGACACGAGCTTGGACTCGAGAAGTGGCTGGGCTTTGGACGGCATCAGGCGAGAGTTTTGAGTGGTTTCAAAGTTTCAAAGCAAATAAGAAAATAAAAGGCGTGAGGACAATCCTAGCTATCCATCCATCTATTCATTCTTTGTAAATAAAATCCCAACTAATCATCTATCCTCTCCATTTAGTTCCATATCTAAAAATCATAAAAATCTTTCCCCTCCTAACATCCATAAATAAAACCTAATATCTCCACTCTTAGACATATCTCTCTCCACACCATAATTCTTATCGAGGATCTGTGTGACATGCAGGCATACCCATTTTTTAAATCTTTTTAGCCATCTTGTTCTCACTTTCTTCCATCTTTCCAATATATAAGAAGAAGAGTCAGCCAGAGGAAGGATGGGCCCAAGTCAAGAGAGAGAGAAGCCAGATTCTGTAAGAGATTTCTATTCCAACTTCAAGTCTCATTAATAGCTTAGGAGTTAAAAATTTTTGTATCAAAATTTTTATTCAGTAATCAATTAATTTTTTATTTAATTTTTATAATTTTAATTTTTGTAATAGAGTAGTTTAAATTTCTGCATCTTTTAATTCTGTAATTTTTAATTTTTACAAGTTAAATTCCAACAAGTATCATAATATTTTATTTTATTTTTGAGTTTCAAATCAAACTATGTCTGGCTAAGCAATCCCTCTGAGATTTACGATGAAGCTAGATCATGAATAGAAGCCTTCTTTTTTGAATTTCTCTTTTCGAGCTTTTAATTGTTAGAGTCCTCCTTTCATCTCTATTGCTAAAAGACTTGATGGGCTATCGTTGGGTTAAAATCCTTTTATAGTCCATGCTTGATTCGGTGCAAGAGGGGATGATTGGTAGAAGGCTCACAAATTTCTAAACCCTTTCTTCTCTTTTCATGTAGAAATCTTGATAGATTATAATTGGGTCAGAATTTCTTCATAACCCATACTTAGATAATACAAAAGAAAAAGAAGAAAGAAAAAATCTTTTAATTAGGATGAAAGTGAAATGCTTGATGGATCATAGTTGAGTTAAATCTCTTCATGATTCATGTTTGTTCATATTTTACACTTTAATCAAGCGACATTATAAAAGAAACCATAGGAAGGCTCTCTAATTTATTGGTCTAGTAGATTCAAAAGTTCTAAATTTTTTAGATTATTTATCTTTATAATTAATTAATTTACTGCTTTGATAGTTAGTAATCCAACAAATAATCTTTTTTTTTCTTTAAAGCTCGCTTGAGCAAGTATTTGAATATATCTTAAAACCCAATTTTTTGTGGGATCGATCCGCACTTGTCGGATGTGCTACATTGCATACTGTGCACTTACGGTAAATTTAAGACACATCAAGTTTTTGGTACCATTGCCAGAGAGTTGGCGTGTTTAAATTATGTTTCAAATTCTTGTTCTTCATGCTTTTAGTTTTAGTTTTAGTAATTTCTTTCTATCTTTTTTTAATTATTTTAATCAAATCAAATTCTGTCCTGACATAAGATTGTCCTGACGTAACAGGAAGTTACATTGTATAGTTGTCCTACGATATATTTTGATTTATATTAAAAAAATTATTTTTTTAATTCTTAGATTTCTCCTTTAATTACTGCTTTATTTGCTTAGTTAATTTTTTACTTTTAATAAAGATTAGAATTCTTACATTATATTTAGATCGCATAAGTTTTTTTTTCTTATTAGCTGATTTAATTTTTTTTTAGTTGGATCTCTTTATTTCTTTCATAACTCACCAATATATTCAAAACTTAATAGTTACTTTAGTTTTTGTAATTAAATTAACATAAAAAGAAAAAAATACTAATCACATAAGATTTAACTAATATAAAGAAACATCTAAACTTCAAAAATCTTTCACTTTATTTGGTCATCTTTCTTCCTTTGTATTGTATTTTCATAATATATCTTAAGAGCATCACCTTTTAATCAGATAAGATGGAGATTTGAATACCCTTTCTTAGCCCATAAATCACTTTCTTGCATCTACATAACCTAACCCTTAAATAAAATTGATTAGACGCCAGCCCTAGAGACATCTGAGCTTATTAGGATAAGAAAACCCAAGAGTTAGATCAGATTCAGGTTGGTTAGCCTGTCAGTGTCTAGAAAAGTAGTTCAAAAACTAAGTTCTGAAGAAAGGTGATACTCTAATTAAGTCCGTCGCGAAAGCACGGGGAGCCTCCCACCGATCTTACACTTATCTAGCCAATTTGGTTAATCGATTTCGAATTTGGAGGGCTCGAAGGCAACCTCGACAGTTATGAGTTATTTAGAATAAGAATAATCCTATGTAGAGTTTTAATTTATTTGATAACTTGCTTGCTTTTAAAAATTAAATCTAACTAAAACTCTCTCATCTATCAGTCTAGGATCCTTTAAGACTCTCATCTCTAGAACTCTTCTTCTTCTCCTCTTTTTCTCTCATATATTAAAATAAAAAATTTAAAAAAAATTCTACTAGGATAAAATGACGATTGCCAGATACAATCTAAAGCCTACAAGCCTATAAGGTCACTAAGAAAGAAATAGATTCCAATAGACAATCTAGAACCCTGCTGGATCTGTGTTATCTGATTAGCTCTGTCCAATCGTCTAGAATTAGATCCTCAGCTAACAATTTTATAATTGGTCCTCAAGTGATTAACATGCATCCTACATTCACTAAAATTGAAGATACATATGTTTATTCAAGGGAGTTTGAAAATACTAGAATTGTAATTTTGACCAATAAAATTGAAGCCTTAGAATTCGAAAGACATATCCAATTTAATCAAGTGCTAGCACCCATGTGCATTAGATGTGATGCACCAGATCATGTTGTGGAGGAGTGTCTTTATTTGATGAACCCAACCCAAACTAAGTTCATACAGAAGAGTACATTCAATGAAAGCTACATAAATGAACCTTATACACCAACCTATAACCCAGGGTCGAGAAGTCATCCTAATTTTACATGATCACAAGATGCAACATTAGGAGCCTACAATTTTTATCAACCCTATCTAAGGCCCAACCAAACACTGAATGATCAACCAGATTTAGATCATAAGGAAGGAGTCAACACATTAGAAAAGAGTTTAGATGTCTTAGTGCAATCAACCTCGGACATTAAAAATACTCTCAATAATTTTATGCAAATCACTGACCAGTTATTTAAACAATTGGGCCAATCAGCTATAGCAGTTAGTAAACTAGAAGAGAATAGATTACCAAGCCAACTAGAGATTGACCCGAGAGCTCAGAATGGTTTAGAACTTAAAGACCAGTTCGATCAGTTGAGAACATTCAGGTCTAAAAAACTGAAGGAGATATCCGAAACTAATAATAATAATGAGGTATCCACACCTAGTGACCATTACACACGGCTAAAATCAAAATTAGTTGTTGAATCCCTTACGACACTAGTTGAACCTCTGCTTAAAAAGAAAGAGGCAATAATAGGGGATCCAAAAATACTCCCTCAGCACATTGAGTACATAGATCTAGGTCTCTTAAAACCTCGACCAGTATTTTAGTTATACCTAGATCTAATTATAGAGGAAGAATTGTTAGTTATTAGGAGAATGAGTCACATAATGGTCTCAAGTAAAAAATACCTTAAGGAAGAGCCTGAATCACAAAGAAAATTATAGACCCATGTTAAGATTTGGGAAAGAATAGGATAGGCACTCTTTTAGCATTCAGCTGAAGATGTTAAACTTAGTGCTTGTTGGGAGGCAATCCAATCTCTTAGGTATAACCTTAATAAAAATCATCGTTTTAATAAAAGTCTGGCTGAAGACGTTAAACTTAACACTTCTAGGAGGCAACCCAATTTTTTTAAACTAATATCTTTTCTACTGAATAAACAAAAATATCCATCTTCGGATTTCGAACTTTCAAACCAACATCGCACCAGATCACCTTCAACAAAGAACACATATTCACCAGGTGATATCTTTCTTTTTCTTTCTTGCATTGTATTTTCTTTTCTCTTTCATTAGAAATAATGATATTTAAGTTGGGAGGTAGAAAAAATTTTTTAAAAATATTTTTAAAAAATTTTAAAAATATATCTTTTTTAAATTTTTTAAAAAAAAATTAATTTGAATAAATCGTGTGTCAAGAAATAGAATTTTAAGCAAAATAGACTAAAAAAAGAATAATAAGAGTTAGAAAGTATTTGCTAATGATTGAAGCGAGTTAAAGAGTAAATTAGTTGGACAGATTTTTAGTAACTTACTTAGATCATCTAAAGGCTATTAGCACTTCTACTTACACATGCACACTAATAAGGCAAAATAGGTGCTGATTGTGAGACCAACTGAAGACTCAATTATCACTTAAAAATTGATGATTGACATATACTCTAATTAAAAATTTGAATTTGAGGAAAGAGCTACCTGTCTAAAATAAAAGTGTAAAACATAGAGTATATGTGGATTATCTTAAGCTTAGTAACCGGATCTCTGCATCTAAGTCAAGTGTGGAGGTTTACTTCAAACGATGAATGAAAGGCTAGGATGCTCAGTACTAAAAAAAATAAAAAAAAGAGAGAGAAAGAAAAAGAAGGTAGTGTTAAAGCTACCTTAAGTTTATGAACTTTATTTGGAGGTGTACAGAAAATTAATCAAAATAAGATGATAAGAGAAAATATATTTATCTTTTATAAGCCGGCACTCAAATGCTAAGTTAGTCATCACAAATACAAGTGTTTTAGATTTTTAGATATATTTTAAGGAAGTTTCTGATGATACTAACTACGAAATTTACTTCTAAAACTTAATATTTAGTTAGTGATACCTGCTAGATTCTTTGACTTTCAATTCTAGATCTATTTTGTAAAAAAAAATAATAAAATATTATCAATATATATATATTATTATATTACATTACTAAGGGACTAACAATAAATAAGTTGGGAGGTGTGATAAGTATGTAAATTTACTCATAAAAATATTAATTTATGGATCAAATTATCTTTATTCTTTTAAACTTAATATTTTTTTATATATTTTGTAAAAAAAAATATATTAATATGAAGAGTCCGATCCGCAAGCTTAAAATGATCAAATAGGATCAAAAATAAAATTAAAATAGATTTAAATTTTAAACCGAAAGTAAATTCGATCCTATCCGTAAGTTGGTGATCCACCATAAACCATTTGGTTCATAAGAAGGCAGGTGAGCCATGTGAAAGCTACAGTAATATCTTAATAGCTCTGGGAGAGTTTTTGGTGGGCTTCACTATGCACACAAAAGGCTTGGCGGGTGCATGCTATGTGCAGAATAAACTTGAGCACATCCAAAAAAAAACGCAAGGCTTGGCTTTGCGGGTGTGCATGTTGACGTGAACATCGACACGAGCTGAGACTCGGGAAGTGAGTGGGCTTTGGACAGCATCAGGCGAGAGTTTTGAGTGGTTTCAAAGTTTCAATGCAAATAAGAAAATAAGAGGCGTGAGAAACTATCCATCCATCTATTCATTCTTTATAAATAAAATCTCAACTAATCATTTATCCTCTTCATTTAATCTCACATCTAAAAATCATAAAGCCTCTCCCCTCCTAACATCTATAAATAAAGCCTAATACTTTCATTTTTAGACATATCTCTCTCCACACCATAATTCTTGTTGGGGGTCTGTATGATAGACAAGCATACCCACTTTTAAATTTTTTTAACCACCTTGTTCTCACTTTCTTCCATCCTTCCAACATACAAGGAGTGTTAGCCAGGGGAAAGTTGGGCCCAAGCCAAGAAAGGGAGAGAAGCTAAATTCTGTAAGAGATTTCTGTTCCAACTCTAAGCCTTGTTAATAACTTAGGAGTTAAAAATTTTTATATCGAAATTTTTATTCAATAATAAATTAATTTTTTTTATTTAATTTTTATAATTTTAATTTCTACAATAAAGTAGTTTAAATTTCTGCATCTTTTAATTCTGTAATTTTTAATTTTCGCAAGTTAAATTTCAATAAGTAGCATAATATTTTATTTTATTTTATTTTTGAGCTTCAAATCAAACTATGTCTAGCTAAGCAATCACTCTGGAGTTTGCGATTAAGCTAGACCATGAATAGAAGTCTTCTTCTTTGAATTTCTCTTTTTGAGCTTTTAATTTTTAGAGTCCTTCTCCCTTCGTCTCTATTGGAGACTTGATGGGCTATCGTTGGGTCAGAATCCCTTCATAGTCCATGCTTTATTCGGTGCAAGAGGAGATGATTGATAGAAAGCTCATAATTTCTAAACCCTTTCTTCTTTTTCCGTGTGGAAACCTTGATGGATTATAGTTGAGTCAGAATTTCTTCATAGCCCATACTTAGATAATACAAGAGAAAAAGGAGAAAGAAAAAGTCTTTTAATTAGAATAAAAGTGAAATATTTGATGGATTATAGTTGAGTTAAATCTCTTCATGATCCATGCTTATTCATATTTTACACCTTAATCAAGTGACATTATAACAGAAACTATAGGAAAGCTCTCTAATTCATTAGTCTAGTAGATTCAAAAGCTTTAGATCTTTTAGATTATTTATCTTTATAATTAATTAATTTACTACTTTGATAGTTAGCAATCCAACAAACAATCTCTCCTTTTTTTTCTTTAAAGCTCGTATGAGCAAGTATTTGAACACATTTTAAAATTCAAGTCCTCGTGAGATCGATCCATACTCGTCGGACGTGCTACATTGCATATTGTGCGCTTGCGATAAATTTAAGACACATCACCTAACTTGATCAAATCAAGTGGCGCCCCATGCAATTCAAACAAGAAATTTGATAAGGGTTTGAACCTTTAATGCATATGATCCAAAATTCTAAGCACCCAATAATTAGAGCCCAATGAATTAAATTCATTTGGGTTATTAGCAGGTAATTAACATGAATTAATCTTATCAAATAAGTAATTCAAGTATAAAGAGAAAATTGGATTCAACCATGTACTAGCAAAGTTACTCTAAACCCAATAGGATTTTTCTAAATCCAATTAAGACTTCGTAAGCCCAATTACTTATTCTAGGTTTAATTTTTTTGTTGTATGATCTCATAGATTCAATTCTATCTGGTAGTGAGATATACCATAATCTTTATCATAGTATCATTGAAATTTTTTTCAATGGATCAGAATAATTTTACTCTGACTCATCAAGGATTGTCGATCATAAACAACCCCAATGAGCTCTTACAAACCATCAATGATACCTAGCATATGTAGTGGCAATCCAACAGAATCGAAAAAGAATCTCAAGACGTAGTTCATATATAATTCAGTCCCTCTACGTAAATCCTGACTAAATGGCAGGTCATGGATAAATCATTAAACTGCATTATCAGTCATATGATAGATTCGATTAGCTCAAGTCTAATTATGATCTTCATAAAAAAAAATTTTCATTAATCACACTGTTGTGGCTACAGACTTATGAACTTAGCCTCTCAAATCTCATAGGACTACTCTTTTCTATCAAGATCGATAGATTTCATCTAGATGCGCATCCTACGTCTACAGTAGATCAACTGTCGCCAACATCTACTATAAAGATTTATTGAGGCCATGTTTATATGTCAGTCAAACTCTAGCAGCCACACTGTGAGCAACCATGCCATTGTAGGTCAAAGGACCATTCACACAACTACAACATCGAGATGATCACTGATGATTGAGTAGAAATCTAAGTGATCTCTCGTATGGTCATACTCAGTACTAATTATTCTATAATAGCTATCCGTACTTGTCGCTTAATGTCTCTACATTGTAGACCAGAGACTCATCTATCCCGAAGGAAGTAATTCGTGCGTCGATCTATCCAGATCAATCACCATCCTCATGATGATACTATGATCAAGAGCATTTAGGAATTAATTATACATTCTTCTAATTCTCAACATCTTGAGAATATGTATCGAAAGTATTAATTTCATGAACAATTCAAGATCACATCACACTTGAATGAAAATAAACTTGCTCTTTTATTGATCAAATAAATATTTTAAGTATAAAATTATGTCTTAGAATTATTACAATGTGTCAGCCATATTGGCTTCTAGGACATACGTCCAACAATAGGATCTTCAGAGCATCTGATCTGGCTATGCAATGATTGTTCATTACATATCAACATATTTGCACTTCTTCTATCCTAAATGATGTTCTAACTGATGGGATCTGCATCTATATATTAGTTTCCTCTTCCAGTATGCTACAGAATTTTGATTGGCACTTCACTTATCTGCCAAATGATGTTCCTTATGTTTTTGTTACTGATGGGAGCTGGCCTTTATCTCAAATATCCATTATGCATTATGCATTGGATCATTATAATTACTTCAATTCAGATGCAGTTCCAAGTGTTATTTGGCATATATTGCAAATGTGGCACATCTCACATAGTTTTTGCTACTTACATCGATCCTGCTGCTATTATTATTTCGTCCCAAATAATATTTCACTGCAAGTGAGTACTGATGGGAATGGGCACATAATTTATTTATTTTACATATTTGAGGCTTTTAGTTGCTATAAACTATGCATCCCAAATGATGTTTCACTGCTAAATATAACGATGGGATGGGTCTCTCTACTATGGTATCTTAGTTATGGAACCTTTTGAATGCTCTACATTTACATCTATATTGCTATATATGAGCTTTTCATATTGGTAAAGGTTTGGCAGGAGATATCTATCTTGTGGAGCATAGGAATACTAATCATCTTCATTCAAATTACAAGGATTGTTGCTCAGAGCCTTGTTTTGAAACTCACCATGATCATTTCTCCTGAAGATTTCTACTTCAATACTGTCGTTACATGCTTCTTTCACTCCCAAGGATATTACTGCCATATGTTGCATTCGTCAACACATACATTTCAGTTGCAACTCAGGATCAACTTGCACTATATACTTCTTCACAATTCATTTCTTCTTGGAGCTGTATCTATTATCTCTTCTATTATTGTTATCCACTTCAGAGACTTACCTGGAATCTGCCCTTCATCACTTTCACTTCGTCCATATTATTCATGCAATATGCTGCTAATGGCTACTATGTCCTCAAGTGTTTTTTTTTGGCTGTCTTACTGTTTCTTCTGTATTTTGCTTTTGTACATGTAAATGTATATTTAGTCGTTTCTAGCTATGTTAACTTAGTACCTATTTTGTGTTTCTCTGTTTTGCATATTTCATTTTATTCTTTGGGTTTAAACTCATAGCAGCGTTGCTTTGCCAGATAACTTGCAAGCTAGGCTGTATGTTTAGTTCTGTAACTTTTTGATACTTCATAAATCAAGTTTCTAAGTTCTACCCAGCAAAAAAAAAATGTTACACATATCAATAATCATCAATTCTATTCATTAGTTAAAATTCAATGAGATTACTTGTCACTATCTAGTTAACATAGTTCTGATCTTGACAATATTATCATTCTAACTGGACTTGACCCACTCATGCTCTAGTCCGTGATAGACGCAAATACATACCACATTTCCGTTTATGGCTAGCAACCATATCTCAACCTATAGCTGATATTATAAATACCACATTTCATCTGTGTTGGTTGGTCTAAATGCCCTTTAATTAGAAATAGTTTATCATCTTGATTTAATTTTAGTACTATTCTAGTCACAATCATGCTCTAGCTCATTGCAGGTCAAATACACATTATATTTTCGTCCATAGCTGGCAACAATCATATCATATCTCAGTCTGCAATTGATATGTCATATTTCACACATGGTCAATTTATGCTCACATTTTTTTCACTCTTAAAATTATGCAATATTTATCTTTATTTTTTTGATATTGAAATTATAACGATGCTCTAATACATTATAGGCCAAACACAATGCTGCACCTAAGCCCAAGGTTGATCCAACACACACATCATGTTTCTTGTATGGCAAATCAATCTACATGCCACCTATGCCTCATCCATTAGATTAAAATCATAATGTAATTTTTCGATATTAGAATAATCACAATCATGCTCCAGCCCATGACAGGCCAAATATAATGTTACACCTCAGTCCGAGGTTGACACAACACATACATTATGTTTCTTTTATGACCGACTAATTCAGATGCCATCCACATCGCATCAATTATGTTAAAATTGTTATTTTTTTTACTCAATATGATATCTATAATTAAGCACCAATTGATCACAAACCATATATGCAACATCAAATCATCAAAACACAATATACATAGCAATATTTACAAAATATATAGCAATCATATAGGTATATCTATATATAACTTTTATAATTATATAAATGATTGTGTTAAAGCATCCTTACATCCACCAATGATTGATTCAAATGCTACAAACACTGACCCGTTCCTTGATCTATGAACTCAAGGGCAAAGATTTTAACTAAACGCCATCTTATCCAAACAATTGCCCACCTACAAGGCTAGTCCTCAATATTAAATCAATTGTAAATGTTCAGGATCCCTAGTGAACAATTAGAGAAAAATAGGTTAGATGGTTGCACGATGCTATCCCAGGACCTCTCATTCTCGAACCCACAAAATATCTCTAGACCATCATCCACTAAACATGTAGAGAGAGAAAAAATGAAAAAGAGAGAGAAAAGTGAAGACAGTCAAGAATATTTTTTTCCCTCTCTCTTCCTCTCTTGTTTTCTTTTTCTTCTTCGTGAAAGAAAAATAGGGGAAGGGAACAAGATGTTTGGATAGCCACCTCCCATGGTAGCAATGGACCTCGACAACCCCAACCCTGGACAACCCAAGCACTACATCATCCAACTGCAGCCATTGGCTCAACAGAGGAACAAAAGAAATAAAGAAAGAGGGGAAAGAAAACACAAATAGAGCATCGGATTTTCACTTATTCTGATGACTCGCCCACTGAATCAAGTCAGAAACAATGGCCCTAAACTGAAAAGAATGAAGAGAGAAGGAACTAAGCCTATTACCTGGACTCTGGCAATCGAGGTCTCGCGATCGAATCCAACTATAAAATCTCCATGAAATCCTTATATAAAAGACTTAAAATCAATGACTTAAGGGTGGAAATCGATAGAACTCAAGTATGAGATGCTAGATAGGGGGTGAAGATCGATTTTTATGGCCAAAATCTAAGGTCTATTGAAAAAGATTAGAGTCCTATCTTCCTCTATCTGTCAGAATCTAAAGTCCGAAGAGGACTCCCAATGTAGACTCCCATCAGGAGTCCTCTTCTAACCCACATGCCATGCACGTGTGGTTCCTTTTTTTTTTCTGCTCCTATTTTGATATTTGTGCAAGGGATGGGCTATTGCATTCTCTTGGCCAGTGTTGAAGATAATGCCAAATCTGTTGCCTATTTTAATTTGTTGGGATAGTTCAAGTTGCTAGTTTGATTTTAATTTAGATTAGCTTAATTTATTGGAGTCAGCTATCAAAGATTATGATGGCTGGTTAGTATGTAAGATAAACTTGAGTTGTTTTGAAGATTGTTGGAGTACGTGAAAACTTATCCAAGTTGTTGGGTTGTGTAGTTAGTTTGTTCTATTTTATTATATAAATAAAAGACAAATCGAGCTCTAGTACGAGTAGTTAATAGCCATCTCCTATTTTTTATATTACAACTTGTCGATAATTTTAATATGGTATCAAAGCACCGAGTATATACATATATCGAGGAAGTAGAGGTGCTACGGAGACTGCTTGAGAAGTCGGAAGAAGATCTCTTCTATCGAGTGTGATAGCTTCGTATAGAGGTTGTGCTGAAGTGATGGCGGATTCTATTTCGTCAACTTTGTTTGAAATTCTAAAATTAAATGGGTCAAATTATTTAATTTAAAAATCTTGTTTTCAGTCCTTCTTAATTGGCCAGGATCTTTGGGATATTGTCAATGGATCTGAGGCTGTGATGCCTCAAGCTACTGTTGAGAATCCTAATGTTGATACTAGAAGAAAGTGGAGACAAAAGGCTGGGAAGGCATTATTTTGTCTCAAAATCACTGTTGATGAAGAAAACTTCCTTCAAATCGGTGAGATGGACGAACCCAAGAAAGCTTAGGATATTCTTTCTTCTCTACATTTTCGAAGCAACGAAGCAAGGATCCAGTTCTTGAAAAATAAAATTGTTGGTTTTAAGGAAGGTATTCTATCTATTTCTCAGTATTTTCTTAAAGGGAAGAAGTTGTTTGATGAACTATCTACTATTGATCCAGATTCTAAGTTTGATGATAATAAGTGCCATCGTTTATTGCTCCATGGGTTAAATAAGGAGTATTCTTCTTTTGTTACTGCTATTTTTGGTTAGGCTAAAACCCCTTCTTTGATTGAGTTGGAGAACCTACTTATTAATCAAGAGTCTTTGATTTTTCAAATGAGTAATATGGGTGTTTCTTTATCTAAAGAAAAAGTTTTATATTCTAGTAATCAAAGTTCTAAGAATAAATCTAAAAAGTCTGATAAGCCTAAAGATAATCCAAATCAGAATTCTAATTAGAAGAGAAGCTATAAATTTAATGAAAACTACAATAGATGTGGCAAATATGGTCATATGAGGAAAGATTGTAGAGTTAAACTCAAACAATCTAATATTGCTTCTTCTAGCTCTATTAATAAGGGAGATGTTGGTCAATCTTAGGCGCTTGCTAATTCTATGGTTACTAATATTTTTACTTCTCCTCGGACTTCTATTGATTTTGATCATGACTGGATTCTTGATTTTGGATGCTCTAATCATCTGACTGGTTCAAAGAGTTCTCTTGATTCTATTCATGAATACTTTGATTCTGATATTATCGTTACTGCTGATGACTCACTTTATCCTGTTGAAAGTATTGAAAGTTTATCTCTTACTTCTTCTAGTAGCTCATCTCTCTTTATGAGTGATGTTTATTTTCGTTTCTGAAATAACGGATAAGGGTTACTCTATTCTGTTTGAGCCGGATAAAGTGAGAATCTTTTCTGGTGTTAATATTTCTGGCACTATTGTTACTGAAAGGAGAAAGGTAAACAAGTTATATGTCTTATCTACTGGTGATTCTTATGTTAATAATACTCTTAAGCATGATACTGCTGATCTATGGCATGCCAGACTGGCACATGTCAATTATGACAGACTTGGTGAGATGCAAAGCAAAGGTCTAGTTCTTGGTCTTCTTCAAACGAAGGTGAACGAAGGAACTATATGTGTAGGATGTCAATATGGCAAAATGCACAAATTGCCATTCAAAGAAAGTAGAAGTAGAGCTTCTCGACCTCTTGAGTTAATTCACTCAGATCTAACTAGAAGACTCAGTGTGCCTTCATATACTGGTATGAATTATCCTCTAATCTTTATTGATAACTTTATTGGGTATATTTCATTACAGAAAAGTCAGAAGTTTTTCATAAATTCTGTCAATTTAAAAAAGATGTTGAAAGTTTGTTCAAACTAAATATCTCTTGCTTAAGAACTGACAGTGGTAGAGAATATGTCTCAAAAAGATTCTCTAATTATTTATCTAGATATAGTATTCGCAAACAGCTTACCTGCCCATGTACCCCTAAGCAAAATGGGATGGCCGAGAGAAAAAATAGGTATATCCTTGAGATTGTTCGCAAAATGCTTCATGCAAAGAATTTTAACCACAAGTATTGGGCTGAATGCATCCATACTGTTGTTTATGTCATAAATAGAACTCCATTAAGAACCATTAGTGATATTACTCCCTTTGAGAAACTATTCGGGAAGAAGCCCGATATATCTCGCCTTCGAATATTTGGATCAATATGTTATGTACATGATTATCATATTTTTTCTGACAAACTGGATAGGAAGTCTGTTAGATGCATTTTTCTTGGCTATGATGATGCAAAAAAAAGGATGGAGATGCATTAACCCTGATACCATGAGGGTTTATACTTCTAAATATGTCATTTTTTATGAAAGCACTTCTTGGTCGGCCCCTGATGGGAAGTCTACTACTTCAATGATCATTCCTGATGATTCTAATCCAGTTGATGCTAAAGATGATATACAAGATTGTTTTCAACTGTCTAGTTCACCTCAGCAGAGATCTACATCTTCTCCTCAACCACAAACACCTGCGCCTTCTTCCTCTTAGAAGAGTCCATGGAAGTTTTTGAAGCAAAAATTTAGTGCAGGGGCAAAATGGTAATTTTAAAACTTTTTCAAAATTATTATTTTACAGCAGAATTATTAATTAATCTCATTAATTAATACTAATTAACCCTACACTAAGATCTAAATATGATACAACAGCATGCATTTAAATTTGAAATTCAAATTTGAATCAGTAAACATTTTACAGTACTGTGTTCAGAACACATCACCTTTTGCGGGTAGTCGATCATCGCAATTTGATCACCGTCGGAGGGTTCTGATCGTCACGTCGCAGCCACACAAATATCTGACCTCTGTGGATCGTCCATATGAAGCTCCCATCTTATCAGCTCCTCACGAATGCTAGTTCATGATTTCACCCTTTTGATGACAGATGTTGATCGAACTCCTTCGATCGATGTGTGCTGACTTCTCGGATGCTCCGAATCGTCTGCACAGTTACTTGAGAGGCTGATAGATCTCTTCCTAAAATTTGATGGACTCACAACACTCGTGGCATACCAATCTCACTTCCCGAACCCTAGGTAGAAACCCTAGGGTACACACCAAAAACCCTGCGCCCAATTTTCTCTCTTTTCTTTCTTTTTCTCTCGAAAGGTTTTGGACCTTCACCTTACGCAGAAGCCTTCCTCACACCCCAAAGTTTTTCTCTTAAAATTTCTATGCACGTCCCACCTTTCTCCTCTTTTTAAAACAACATCGAACGTGTCTTATCCACGTGAGAGGATAAAGACAAGAGGTTACACATTTGAATTCAAATCAAATTTGAATTCAAACGAAAATCAACTTATCCCTATCCTTTTGGGCGTGAGAAGAGAAGGGGTGTGGCTCTTTGTGTGTGGAAAATATTTCACGAGAAACCTTTTCTCGTGTAAGTAATATGGCACACAAAATGGATAAAGATGAAAGGGCAAGTGATAAGTTATCCATTCAAATTCAAACATGCTTTGAATTTGAATGGCTAACTAATTATTTTATCCATCCATATGGCACAAAAATGAGGGCGTGGGGAAGGGTTTTGTGTGAGAAAAATTTCATGAGAAGTTTCTTCTCGTGAATTCAAATGGGTGCAAGAAAGTTGGGTGTCGCAGAGAATTTAAAACAAGGTGGTTTGATTCAAATTGAGCCAACCTAGTTTAAAATAGATTAAGCACAATTAGACCAGATTAAACCCAACATAATTAGGCTTAATTAGGCTCAATAAAATCTTAATCAAATCAGGAATTAACTAAACCTAACCCCTGATCAAATCAGGGACTAAACCATCTTAGCGATTAGGTCAACATTTAACCTAATCGGGTCAATCCAAACTGAATCCAATTCAATTGGACTTGATCCAAAAATAATTACTCAATCAAATTGAGTTAATTAGTGATTAAATTACTAATTAAACCTCTCATAAATATTGAGTCCAAATCCGATGGACAATCAGGCATCAGAGACCATCGATATGAAACCCTGATCAAAGAGTTCAAATTTCAAATTCAAAATTTGAAATTCAAAATTTTGACCCCGATACCCAAAATGTGTGGAACTCATGATTAGAGAATCCTAATTCTCAATCATAGAGTCCCAGATAGATAAGACTCATAATCAGCCATCAGATCAGAAAGGAACCTCTAATGTGTGTGACCCCGCAGGTTCGAACCTAAACCGGTAGCACAGGAACCAATTTCTGTACTAATCGAAGTGACCATCTAGCAATAGTACCCGACGACCGGATAGGTCGAATAATCGCAATTGCAACATTTAGAACCTACGTGAATATGGTTACCGTATAATTCATCCCTTTTGACCCCTGTGTTTAGGACGACTCAGGGTTAAACTGTCAACCCTGATGATATCATCCGAATCGTGCTCAACTCAATTAGTCCTGTGACTCCTCACTAGGACTACCCTGGCCAAGGTTTTGCTAAATTGAAACACGACTGTACATAGCTCCTAAACTGGAGTGGTCAATCTCATCTTGACACACGCACCGACAAGTCAAGTACTTGACTACACCCAGCAACCTTCCGTCACTGAATTAGAAATTCAGGTAGTCCAGTGCCTAAGTGCAGTGAGTTGCTTGCAAGTCACCGTGGTGGTCTTAGGTCGGAGGGACATTTATACCCATATCCCATCGGAGCAAATCTTGACAGCAGAAATAGCTCCGGAGTTGGTCACGTTCAGTGCAGATGTTGTTGGGAATAGTGTCCCAAAGCCAATCGTCAGTCTGTTGACGGTTGTGCTCCTTTTGTATTAGTACATGAATTATAAATAAATAAAAGTTATTTTGGTATTTTTTCATCATAAATGTTTCATCTTCTAATGAACTCCTGTGTTGTGGTGAAGTCCTTAGGACTATTTAGACTCGACAAAGGAGGATTTGTCGCTTAGTCCTTAAACATGTTTGCGACCAAATGATACGTTGTTACCAAGGACGACAATATTTATCGAGCATAGGTCGTTGTGTGCCATATGGGTTGGTTGTCCTCATAACCAAAGAGTGTGGAGACACTGGTATGGCATACAGGTGAGATGTAATGGTACATCTGCAATGAACGTGACCAACTCCGGAGCTATTTCTACTGTCAAGATTTGCTCCGATGGGATATGGGTATAAATGTCCCTCCGACTTGAGACCGCCACGGTGACTTGCAAGCAACTCACTGCACTTAGGCACTGGACTACCTGAATTTCTAATTCAGTGACGGAAGATTGCTGGGTGTAGTCAAGTACTTGACTTGTCGGTGCGTGTGTCAAGATGGGATTGACCACTCCAGTTTAGGAGCTGTGTACAGTCTGTTTCAATTTAGCAAAACCTTGGCCAGGGTAGTCCTAGTGAGGAGTCACAGGACTAATTGAGTTGAGCACGATTCGGATGATATCATCAGGGTTGACAGTTTAACTCTGAGTCATCCTAAACACAGGGGTCAAAAGGGATGAATTATACGGTAACCATATTCACGTAGGTTCTGAATGTTGTGATTGCGATTATTCGACCTATCCGATCGTCGGGTACCATTGCTAGATGGTCACTTCGATTAGTACAAAAATTGGTTCCTGTGCTACCGGCTTAGGTTCGAACCTGCGGGGTCACACACATTAGAGGTTCCTTTCTGATCTGATGGCTGATTATGAGTCTTATCTATCTGGAACTCTATGATTGAGAATTAGGATTCTCTAATCATGAGTTCCACACATTTTGGGTACCGGGGTCAAAATTTTGAATTTCGAATTTTGAATTTGAAATTTGAACTCTTTGATCAGGGTTTCATATCGATGGTCTCTGATGCCTGATTGCCCATCGAATTTGGACTCAACATTTATGAGAGATTTAATTAGTGATTTAATCATTAATTAACTCAATTTGATTGAGTAATTATTTTTGGATCAAGTCCAATTGAATTGGATTCAGTTTGGATTGACCCGATTAGGTTAAATGTTGACCTAATCGCTAAGGTGGTTTAGTCCCTGATTTGATCAGGGGTTAGGTTTAGTTAATTCCTGATTTGATTAGGATTTTATTAAGCCTAATTAAGCCTAATTATGTTGGGTTTAATTTGATCTAATTATGCTCAACCTATTTTAAACTAGGTTGGCTCAATTTGAATCAAACCACCTTGTTTTAAATTCCCTGCGTCACCCAACTTCCTTGCACCCATTTGAATTCACGAGAAGAAACTTCTCATGAAATTTTTCTCACGCAAAACCCTTCCCCACATCCTCATTTGTGTGCCATATGGATGGATAAAATAATTAGTTAGCCATTCAAATTAAAAGCATGTTTGAATTTGAATGGATAACTTATCACTTGCCCTTTCATCCTTATCCATTTTGTGCGCCACATTACTTACACGAGAAAAGGTTTCTCGTGAAACTTTTTCCACGCACAAAGAGCCACGCCCCTTCTCTTCTCACGCCCAAAAGTATAGGGATAAGTTGGTTTTCGTTTGAATTCAAATTTGATTTGAATTCAAATGTGTAACCTCTTGTCTTTATCCTCTCACGCGGATAAGACACGTTCGACGTTGTTTTAAAAAGAGGAGAAAGGTGGGACGTGCGTAGAAAAATTAGGAGAGAAACTTTGGGATGTGAGGAAGGCTTCTGCGCAAGGTGAAGGTCCAAAACCTTCCGAGAGAAAAAGAGATAAAAGAGAGAAAATTGGGCGCAGGGTTTTTGGTGTATACCCTAGGGTTTCTACCTAGGGTTCGGGAAGTGAGATTGGTGTGCCACGAGTGTCGTGAGTCCACCAAATTTTAGAGAGAGATCCATCAGCCTCTCAAGTAACTGTGCAGATGATCCAGAGCATCCGAGAAGTCAGCACACATCGATCGAAGGATATCGATCAACATCTGCCATCAAAAGGGTGAAATCACGAACTAGCATTCGTGAGGAGCTGATCAGACGGGAGCGTCGTGTGGACGATCCGCAGAGGCCAGACAGTTGGGTGGCTGCAACGTGACGATCAGAGCCCTCTGACGGTGATCAGATTGCGGTGATCGACTACCCGCAAAAGGTGATGTGTTCTGAACACAGTACTGTAAAATGTTTACTGATTCAAATTTGAATTTTAAATTTAAATGCATGCTGTTGTATCATATTTAGATCCTAGTGTAGGGTTAATTAGTATTAATTAATGAGATTAATTAATAATTCTGCTGTAAAATAGTAATTTTGAAAAAGTTTTAAAACTACCATTTTGCCCCTGCACTAAATTTTCGCTTCAATTGGTATCAGAGCAGGTTCTAGAATATGATATACATATGCATGCATAGATTAAGGTGTAATCTATAAGTTTAAATTTGAAATTCAAAATTTGAAATTCAAAATTCAAAAAAATTTAAAATTTGAAATTTGAAATTTGTTAGAAGTTTCAAATTTGAAATTCAAAATTTGAAATTTGAAATTTGGTTGAAATCTCAAATTTGAAATTTGAAATTCGAAATTTGAAATTTAAAATTTAAAATTCAAAATTTGAAATTTGAAATTTGAAATTTGGTTGAAATCTCAAATTTGAAATTTGAAATTTGAAATTCGAAATTTGAAATTTGAAATTCAAAATTCAAAATTTAAAATTCAAAGATTGAAAATTCGAAATTTGAAATTTGGTTGAAATCTCAAATTTGAAATTTAAAATTTGAAATTTGAAATTTGAAATTTGAAATTTGAAATTTAAAATTCAAAATTTAAATTTTAAAATTTATATATTTAGATATACATGATCCAAGTAGCAAGTAATCTAATTGGGTTGGTTGCCATGGCCGTCCGGTCATAGGAGAAAAGTAGGGTTTAAAGGCCCTCTCTTCCCATTCGATGGGGTCTCCTATGGCGGTAGGGGTGCCGATGCAATTATATCCCATGCCGATGAAGCAGCGAAAGGACTTAATTAAGAAATTTATCATGAATGTGTTAGATTAGATCTAAAAGAAAATTTATGATTTATTTTGAGTTATTTTCTGTTATGAAATGAGCAATAGAATTGCTGTTTATGAAATGTGCTGATCCGTTTGTGAAATGAGTTAACACATTTGGTGAACAGAAAATAAAATCTTTCAAATTTGAAAATTATTTTCGAAATGCCAAATCCTGACCCATCAGCCCAAGTACTTAATTAAAAGAATTAAGTGTTGTCTAGTAGGTCTAGAATTGTGAATTAAGACCTAAGACAATTGCATAAACTTTTGGGTCAATGGGTTAGATGAATTAGGTCCATAATTGGGTTAGACCTAAGGTTAGTTTAAAAAATGGACGAATTAGAGTAATTGGTCAAATCTAATCAAAAGTTGAATTAGATTAGGTCAAGGATACTCTAGACTCAACTTCAATAGTTGTAGTTGAATGGGTCCATGTCTTTAACTAGACCAAGATGGACTTAATTCATGGCTACGCGGTGGAGCTCAATTTACTAAGTTGATCAAAATTAAAACTAATGAACCAGTTGGTGTCTAAGGTAAGTTCGGCAGTTTTGACCAGTGGTTCTTAAGCGGGAGCTACTCGCATTGATTCGATCATTGACGAGTTAATGGCAAATCCCCACCACTGATCTCACTTATCTGGCCAATCTGGTAAGTTAGATTTTGATTAGATCACTTGGTGATTAGAGCTCACCCATGTCATTAGGTAAATCAGTATGACTGATTTAGGTGCTCCTAATGCCAGCTTTAATTAAATCCTTTTTAATCTGACTTGGTGAAGTCAGTGGGAGGATTGAAATTGGCTGGATGATTTCTTCTCTACTATTCTTTAATAAAATTCTCAAAATTATTAGGTCCCTAGAATGATTAAGTTATAATGATAACTAAGTCATAGCCTCCCATTAAGTGAGTGATAATGAGTCCATTAGTTCAATGATCATTGGAGGCCCAAAGGCCTGGTGCTCATTGGCTAATGGAATTATTATTCATAATATGATAATTTGATTGAGTCTTTCTGATGGTGGTTAGGTTGGCCGGCCAAAGTCGGGCCTGATCATTTATTGGTCCGATTCACTAAATTAAGTCATGTTAATGGTTGGACCTAACCAGATCTTTTCAGTGGAGGCCAAAGCCTACTGATTAGGTTCTGGGGCAAAATAAATTACTAGAAGTTGTTTAGAGAAACAACTGGTTAAGAACCTACCCATAGATGCACATGGGTTGACCAACCAAAGTAGGGCTCGTGTGTAGTCTGTGTGGATTCTAGTACCCATTAAGGAATTAAAGTAATTTCTCGAATTGGAGGATGAGGCTACCAGTTCGTAAAAATATTGGGAAAAACTTTAGACTAAAGTCCAAGTCTTTAGTATTAATTTATGTACTAATAGAGGTCTCGTTTTTCTTTAAGCAGCTATGGCCACTACCCTGTCGCTCCGGTCATTATTAGATAATGACAAGCTCATGGGACCCAATTTCGATAGCTGGTATCGAAAATTAAAAATCGTCCTTGAGCATGAACGGATCCTTTATGTAGTAACGGATCCAGCACCTGAGGAGCCAGCTCCGAACGCTAGTAAAGCGATCCGAGACACTTACTTGAAGTGGCTCAATGACCGCACCACCGTTCGATGTATTATGCTGGTAGCAATGAATGACGAGTTCAGCCGAAGGTTTGAGAACGCCCAGCCACAGGAGATGCTTCAAATGTTGAACGACTCCTTTGGCACGCCTGACGACGTTGAAAGGCACAAAACTAGTTGTGCTATTTTAATGCTCGGATGAGGGATGGGGCCTCAGTCACTGATCATGTATTGTATATGATCGAGATGATTGAGCGCCTAAGCAAATTGGGCTTTCCTCTGCACGAGCAGCTCGGTAAGGATGCGATCCTTAATTCCTTGCCCAAGTCCTTCCTCCCATTCCTTACTCATTTTCGAATGACAAAGCCTGCAGTAAACTACCACGGATTGTTGGGGTTGCTGCAGAACTTTGAGAAGGATCACCAACTCCATAAGGAGTCGGTGAATGTAGTGGGAGGGTCTTCTTCTCGTCGTCAACCCTTTGGGAAGGGGAAGAAGAACAAGAAGAAGAAAAATAAGAAGGTGCAATCTCATGCTGGGACAGTAGCACGGGGTCAGACCAAGAAGCGCAAGCATGACCAGAGCCAGGCGGAGTGCTTCTTTTGCAAGAAGCACGGGCATTGGAAGAGGAACTGTCCTCAATACATTGCCTCCCTGGACCCGAACAGGCCAAAGAAGAAGCAAGGTAATTATATGATAACTCCTTGCAACTTTTCGATTTGTGATACTACTGCCTGGGTATTAGATACCGGAAGCCCTTATCATATTTGTAATTCGATGCAGGGTCTGCAGGTCAGTAGGAGATTTGATGAAGGCGAGAGGTTCCTGAATGTTGGAGATGGAAGCAAAGTTCCAGTTCTAGCTTTAGGAATAATGAGTCTTGTAATCAATTCTCGTAATGTAATTCTGAGTGAATGTCACTATTGTCCAAGTTTTTTAGTAAATATTATTTCTGTAGGCCTTTTGGCCATGTACGGTTATGATTTTTTAATAAAAAAAAATATTTGCAATATCATTTTGAATGGTGTTACAATATTTGTTGGATAATTAAATAATGGAATTTACTTACTATCACAGCCTGTTAATGTGGTTCAAAAATTCGGTAAACGCTCTAGAATAGATAATGTGTCAGAAGTCTACCTTTGGCACTGTAGGCTAGGTCATATCAATAAGAACAGGATAAACAGGTTGGCTCAAGAAGGAATTCTTGAAGTTAGTGATTGTGAATCACTTCCAACCTGTGAGTCCTGTCTTCTTGGAAAGATGACCAAGTCACCTTTTACTGGAAAAGGTGAGCGAGCCAGTGAACTCTTAGGTCTGGTACATTCTGATGTATGTGGACCCATGAGCTCAAGTGCAAGAGGTGGATTTTTCTACTTCATAACCTTCACAGACGACCTATCTAGGTATGGGTATGTCTATTTAATGAAGCATAAGTCGGAATCATTTGAAATGTTCAAACTATTCCGAAATGAGGTAGAAAAACAAACTGGGAAGTGTATTAAAACTCTTCGATCTGATCGAGGAGGTGAATACCTTTCCAATGAGTTTCTGACGTATCTAGGGGAGAATGGGATTCTCTCTCAGTGGACTCCTCCTGGAACACCACAGCATAATGGTGTGTCTGAAAGGAGGAATCGGACCCTGTTAGACATGGTTCGATCCATGATGGGGTTTGCTGGTCTGCCGATCTCCCTCTGGGGATATGCGCTCGAATCGGCTTGTTACCTTCTAAATAGAGTTCCGAGTAAGTCTGTAGCCAAAACGCCATATGAGATATGGATAGGACGTAAGCCAGTACTCTCGCACCTTAGGATTTGGGGGTGTCCGGCTTATGTTAAACGTTTAATTACAGACAAGCTTGGATCTAGGTCTGACAAGTGTAATTTTATAGGGTACCCAAAAGAGACCAAAGGGTATTATTTCTACCTTGCTGATGAGCAAAAGGTGTTTGTCAGCCTTAAGGCAATCTTTTTAGAAAAGGAGTTCCTTAGTGAAGGAACTGTTGCCTCTAAAGTCGAACTTGACGAAGTTCGACAGGTGAAAAAACCGACACATGTTACTGAACCTGAACCGGATTTGATTAGATCAGATCCGGAGCCCATTGATTATGCACCCTTAAGGCGGTCTGGTAGAGTACCACATCAACCGGACAGATATTATGGTTTCTTGGTCCGGGATGGTGATCCTATCGAACTTGATGAAAACGATGAGGATCCGATCACCTACATGGATGCAATGCAGAGATCTGACTCTGAGAAATGGCTAGAGGCCATGAAATCCGAAATGGAGTCCATGAAGGTCAACGATGTGTGGACATTGGTTGACCCACCCGAAGGAGTAAAACCCATAGGGTGTAAGTGGGTCTTCAAAAGGAAGAGGGGCGCAGACGGAAAGGTGGAGACCTATAAAGCCCGTCTGGTTGCCAAGGGATATCGTCAACGTTATGGTATAGACTATGACGAGACGTTTTCTCCTGTGGAAATGCTCAAATCCATTCGGATTATGCTTGCGATAGCTGTCCATCTGGACTATGAAATCTGGCAGATGGATGTGAAGACAGCTTTCCTAAACGGAGAGCTGGACGAAGAGGTGTATATGATACAACCTGAAGGGTTCACATCCACAGATGAGTCTAAGGTGTGCAAGCTACAGAGGTACATTTATGGACTTAAGCAGGCATCTCGGAGTTGGAACATATGTTTTGATAGGACGATCAAAACGTATGGCTTCGTTAAGAACGGAGAAGAACCCTGCATTTATAAGTGGGCTAATGGTCCAGCAGTAGTATTTCTTGTATTGTATGTGGATGACATTCTCTTAATCGAGAATGATGTCCCTGCATTACAGGGAATAAAGATTTGGCTATCGTCACAGTTCTCCATGAAGGATCTGGGAGAAGCTTCCTACATCCTAGGGATGAGGATCTATAGGGATAGATCCAAAAAGTTGCTTGGCTTATCCCAGTCCACGTACATTGATACTATGCTGAAAAGGTTCAGCATGGAAAATTTCAAGAAAGGCTATCTACCGATAGGCCATGGAATTTCTCTCTCGAAGAGGGATTGTCCGACAACACCTCAAGAGAGAGAGCGTATGGGTAGGATTCCATATGCTTCGGCAGTGGGATCTATCATGTACGCCATGACATGTACACGACCAGATGTGGCATACTCACTAGGGGTAGTGAGTAGATACCAATCTGATCCAGGAGAGAATCACTGGAAGGTTGTTAAAACCATCCTGAAGTATTTGAGAAATACTAAAGACCAGTGGCTTATATATGGTGAATCGGACTTGAGACTTATAGGGTTTACAGACTCTAGTTTCCAGTCTGATCGAGATGATAGCAAGAGTGTGTCAGGATTTATTTTTACCCTTAATGGTGGGGCTGTCTGCTGGAAGAGTTCCAAGCAGCACACTGTGGCTGATTCAGTATGCGAGGTGGAGTATATTGCTGCATCAGATGCTGCCAAAGAAGCAGTGTGGCTGAAGAAATTCATCATCGAGCTCGGAGTAGCACCCTCCCTTGTTGGTCCAGTTCTGCTCTACTGCGACAGCTCTGGAGCCATTGCTCAGGCGAAGGAACCAAAGGCACACCAGCAGACGAAGCATATTCTGCGTCGCTACCATCTCATCCGGGAGATCGTGGATCGAGGTGGCGTCGACCTTCAGAAGATCGACGGGAAGGAGAACCTGGCCGACCCATTCACTAAAGCCATTGCGGTGAAGGAGTTCAACGACTACAAGTCGAAGATGGGTATTAGATACTGCACCGATAGACTTTAGGCCAAGTGGGAGATTGTTGGGAATAGTGTCCCAAAGCCAATCGTCAGTCTGTTGACGGTTGTGCTCCTTTTGTATTAGTACATGAATTATAAATAAATAAAAGTTATTTTGGTATTTTTTCATCACAAATGTTTCATCTTCTAATGAACTCCTGTGTTGTGGTGAAGTCCTTAGGACTATTTAGACTCGACAAAGGAGGATTTGTCGCTTAGTCCTTAAACATGTTCGCGACCAAATGATACGTTGTTACCAAGGACGACAACATTTATCGAGCATAGGTCGTTGTGTGCCATATGGGTTGGTTGTCCTCATAACCAAAGAGTGTGGAGACACTGGTATAGCATACAGGTGAGATATAATGGTACATCTGCACTGAACGTGACCAACTCCGGAGTTATTTCTACTGTCAAGATTTGCTCCGATGGGATATGGGTATAAATGTCCCTCCGACCTGAGACCGCCACGGTGACTTGCAAGCAACTCACAGCACTTAGGCACTGGACTACCTGAATTTCTAATTCAGTGACGGAAGGTTGCTGGGTGTAGTCAAGTACTTGACTTGTCGGTGCGTGTGTCAAGATGGGATAGACCACTCCAGTTTAGGAGCTGTGTACAGTCGTGTTTCAATTTAGCAAAACCTTGGCCAGGGTAGTCCTAGTGAGGAGTCACAGGAATAATTGAGTTGAGCACGATTCGGATGATATCATCAGGGTTGACAGTTTAACTCTGAGTCATCCTAAACACAGGGGTCAAAAGGGATGAATTATATGGTAACCATATTCACGTAGGTTCTGAATATTGTGATTGCGATTATTCGACCTATCCGGTCGTCGGGTACCATTGCTAGATGGTCACTTCGATTAGTACAGAAATTGGTTCCTGTGCTACCGGCTAAGGTTCGAACCTGCGGGGTCACACACATTAGAGGTTCCTTTCTGATCTGATGGCTGATTATGAGTCTTATCTATCTGGAATTCTATGATTGAGAATTAGGATTCTCTAATCATGAGTTCCACACATTTTGGGTACCGGGGTCAAAATTTTGAATTTCGAATTTTGAATTTGAAATTTGAACTCTTTGATCAGGGTTTCATATCGATGGTCTCTGATGCCTGATTGCCCATCGGATTTGGACTCAACATTTATGAGAGGTTTAATTAGTGATTTAATCACTAATTAACTCAATTTGATTGAGTAATTATTTTTGGATCAAGTCCAATTGAATTGGATTCAGTTTGGATTGACCCGATTAGGTTAAATGTTGACCTAATCGCTAAGGTGGTTTAGTCCCTGATTTGATCAGGGGTTAGGTTTAGTTAATTTCTGATTTGATTAGGATTTTATTAAGCCTAATTAAGCCTAATTATGTTGGGTTTAATTTGGTCTAATTGTGCTCAACCTATTTTAAACTAGGTTGGCTCAATTTGAATCAAACCATCTTGTTTTAAATTCCCTGTGTCACCCAACTTCCTTGCACCCATTTGAATTCACGAGAAGAAACTTCTCGTGAAATTTTTCTCACGCGAAACCCTTCCCCACGTCCTCATTTGTGCGCCATATGGATGGATAAAATAATTAGTTAGCCATTCAAATTCAAAGCATGTTTTAATTTGAATGGATAACTTATCACTTGCCCTTTCATCCTTATCCATTTTGTGCGCCACATTACTTACACGAGAAAAGGTTTCTCGTGAAACTTTTTTCACGCACAAAGAGCCACGCCCCTTCTCTTCTCATGCCCAAAAGGATAGGGATAAGTTGGTTTTCGTTTGAATTCAAATTTGATTTGAATTCAAATGTGTAACCTCTTGTCTTTATCCTCTCACGCGGATAAGACACGTTCGACGTTGTTTTAAAAAGAGGAGAAAGGTGGGACGTGCGTAGAAAAATTAGGAGAGAAACTTTGGAGCGTGAGGAAGGCTTCTGCGTAAGGTGAAGGTCCAAAACCTTCTGAGAGAAAAAGAAAGAAAAGAGAGAAAATTGGGCGCAGGATTTTTGGTGTATACCCTAGGGTTTCTACCTAGGATTCGGGAAGTGAGATTGGTGTGCCACGAGTGTCGTGAGTCCACCAAATTTTAGAGAGAGATCCATCAACCTCTCAAGTAACTGTGCAGATGATCCGAAGCATCCGAGAAGTCGGCACACATCGATCGAAGGAGTTCGATCAACATCTGCCATCAAAAGGGTGAAATCATGAACTAGCATTCGTGAGGAGCTGATCAGACGGGAGCTTCGTGTGGACGATCCGCAGAGGCCAGACAGTTGGGTGGCTGCGATGTGACGATCAGAGCCCTCCGACGATGATCAGATTGCTGTGATCGACTACCCTCAAAAGGTGATGTGTTCTGAACACAGTACTGTAAAATGTTTACTGATTCAAATTTGAATTTCAAATTTAAATGCATGCTGTTGTATCATATTTAGATCCTAGTGTAGGGTTAATTAGTATTAATTAATGAGATTAATTAATAATTCCGCTGTAAAATAGTAATTTTGAAAAAGTTTTAAAATTACCATTTTGCCCCTGCACTAAATTTTCGCTTCAGATGTACCATTACATCTCACCTGTATGCCATACCAGTGTCTCCACACTCTTTGGTTATGAGGACAACCAACCCATATGGCACACAACGACCTATGCTCGATAAATATTGTCGTCCTTGGTAACAACGTATCATTTGGTCGCGAACATGTTTAAGGACTAAGCGATAAATCCTCCTTTGTCGAGTCTAAATAGTCCTAAGGACTTCACCACAACACAGGAGTTCATTAGAAGATGAAATATTTGTGATGAAAAAATACCAAAATAATTTTTATTTATTTATAATTCATGTACTAATATAAAAGGAGCACAACCGTCAACAGGCTGACGATTGGCTTTGGGACACTATTCCCAACAAGTTTGGTGTTCATAATTCCACTTCTAGCAAGCAGAGACAAATTACTACTAAAGATGCAGGTGTCATACTATTTTATGAAGAATCAGAGGCTCCAAGTGAAAGGAACAAGAAAAATAAAAAGCCAGTAAAAAGGTATAAAGACTGGGATTACTCTTCCTTTGCATATTGTTTTGCTGCTGCTATTATTGATAAGCAGAAACCTAAGTTATTTGATGAAGCAAAGGATGTTGCTATTTGGCAAAATGCCATGAAAGAAGAAATCTCAGCCTTAAACAAGAATGAAACTTGAGACTTGGTCCCCCTACCTGATGGTGCTTCTCTAATCTCCTACAAGTGGGTGTATCGGATAAAAAGGAGCGATGGCTCTATTGAATGCTACAAAGCTAGACTTATAGCTCGTGATTTTTTCTAGAAGCATGGGATTAACTTTGATAAAACATTCAGTCCTGTTGCAAAATTAACTATAATTAAATTGCTTGTGTCTCTGGCAGCTAGTAAGGGATGGTTTTTGTGGCAACCTGATGTGAAGAATGCTTTTTTGTATGGTGATCTTGATAAAAAAAATCTATATAGAGCAACCCTCTGGATTCTTTGATCCATCTCATCCACACTATGTCTACAAATTGAAAAAAACATTATACGGCTTAAAGTAGGTGCCTCATGCATGGTATGAAAAAATTGCTAGGTATCTTTTATTTTGTGATTTTTCTCTCTCTACAGTAGATTCAAGTCTCTTTGTTAAGCACACAAACAAAGATGTGATGGTAGTTTGACTTTGTGTCGATGATTTGATTGTCACTGGTGATGATGTAGAAGAGATTCACAATGTTCGTGCTTAGCTTGCTGTCCATTTTAACATGAAGGAGCTTGGTGAATTAAGTTATTTTCTTGGTATTGAAGTATTTAAGGTGAAAAATGGGTACTTTATATGCCAAAGAAAATATGCTATTGATCTTTTGGAGAAATATGGGCTTTCTAACTGCAAACACATGAGGACTCCAATGGAAGCAAATTTGAAGCTATTGATCAAGACAAGCTCCTGAATGACCCCACCATGTACCAATAGATGGTGGGAAGTCTGATCTACTTGATTCTCACTAGGTCGGATATCTCCTATGCAGTGGATGTTGTTAGCCACTTCATGCAAAATCCAAAGCAACCTCATCTCGATGCGGTTCTTCATATCCTAAGATATATTGCTAAAATAGTTGATTTTGAAATCTTATATTCTAATACTCCTGTTCAGTTACAAGGATTCACAAATGATGATTATGCTGGTGACATCGACACTCATCGATCAACTAGCGGATTCGCTTTTGGTCTTGGATCTGCTATTATCTCCTGGTGTAGCAAGCGACAATCAACTATTACTCTCTCACTACGGAAATGGAATATAAAGCTGCTGCCATGGCTGTACAGGAATCTACTTGGCTAGTGTGATTGCTTGATGATTTAGGCCAAGACACTAACTATGCTGTGCCTATCTACTGTGACAATCAAAGTACCATTCAACTTGCAAAGAATCTGATGTTCCATACCCGGACTAAGCATATTAAGGTGCATCACCACTTCATCAGAGAGAAGATAGCTGATGGCAATGTTGATCTTCTTCCTATGTCTACCAAGCTTCAGTTGGTTAATATCTTCACCAAAGAACTGGCTGCAGATCGGTTCGAATTTCTACATGGAAAGCTTGGAATTATGCCTATGAATTTGGCATTACGGGGGAGTATTGAAGATAATGCAAAATCTGTTGCCTATTTTAATTTTTTGGGATAGTTCAGGTTGCTAGTTTGATTTTAATTTAGATTAGCTTAATTTGTTGGAGTCTGTTGTCGAAGTTTATGATGGCTGGTTAGTCCATAGGATAAAATTGAGTTATGTTGGAGATTGTTGGAGTGCGTAAAAACTTATCTAAGTTGTTCGATTGTACAATTAGTTTGTTCTATTTTATTATATAAATAAGACAAGCCAAGCTCTAGTACGAGTAGTTTATAACCACCTTTCATTTTTTATATTACAACTTGTGGATAATTTTTAACAAACTGGGTCATTACACTAGTCTAATACCCCATTTTTATTTGGCATAAAATAATGCCTAATTTAATTCATTATTGCATTATATATAATATATTTGAAAAAAAATACTATGATATCATAATCTATCACATAAATAAATTTTATCATAATACATACATCTGAAAATATTTCATATAGAACAAATATATAGGTAAATAAATAATTATAATTGATAAGGCGATATATAGGAGTATTCTTGCCTAACCCAACAACGAATCCAATAATGCCTACCACATCCATTGTACCCTTAATAATTTTTAGTAAATTGATATCAATAACAATTATAATTGAGGCACTCAAATATGCAACAAAATTTACTCTAAAACCCTGCATTTTTACTAACCTTCACTAATTTAAATTAACTTATCCAAAATTAATTAAATGATGGAATTATGCTTTTTATCCCAATCCAAGGGTTTGATTGTGGAATCCATACCAGACGGCTTGGATGATTGTGCCCCTATAAAATTAATATTACAGGATTAAAAAAATAAAATATAATAGAAGGATAAGAAACAAAGCCAGCTAGGTGGTGGCGCGCAGCATTGCAAATCCAGACTGCTGATTGGCCATTCTATTGAGGCCAGATAACAAAAGAAGAGTGAGCGAGAGGACGATGAGAGGGAGGGAACGTTGGAGATGGAAGCAAAAAGGAACGAAAGAGGGAAATTACGTTGCTAAAAAAAAAAATGGGCAATAAGAGGAACCATCAAACCGCAGGGTACAATCAGGTCACAGGGATAAACCGGCGGCTTGGCAACCAACAGATCTAGCGAGACAGGATGGTAAGCAATGAAAGGAAAGAAGGGAAAAGGGCCAGGGAGGTCTCAATCGCCGATCACTCGACGAAATCGGTTCGAAGAGCAACAAGAGAAGGCTTCCAGAACGACCTCAGGAACACGAGCAAAGCAGAGGGGGTGCTGTATTGAAGGGTGGCAAAGACGATTTGAGGGGATTTGAAGGAGAGAAGTGAAACAAGTAGAGGAAACCGGCAAGGCCTCGGGCGCATTCGCACGCCAACGCCGTCGCCGGCTATTACGTGCGCACGACTGACCCGGGTCCTTCCATGAATCACTGCAGTGGCCGCTGCACTCGGCTGGGGTTTTCACCCTCCGCAGCCTGGCTATTTCACCGTGCTGACTTGGTCGACTCGACCGAGTCAGACCCCGAGTTCGAGGCCGGGTCAGACGTATCACATTCTTGCTTCAGAAGAAGTTTAAGCAGAACATTTTGAGCTTCATCTGATTACCATACGTGCTCCCAGGCTTACCGTAAGAACATTTTTACATACGCATTGACCTCAACAAACTTAATTGCTGAGCTACAAATCAAATATCTGATATCATAGAGCAACAGATTGAGATATTATATTAATCAAATGTTTGCAATACTTTATTCCCTGATCAGCTGTTTTCCTCAAGATACAACATATACAAATAGTGACCAGGGATAAGCATTTCCTTACTAGATTTCCTTTTATATGAGCACCATTCTCTTTGCCTGTGCTGGCATATTTGTGCCACTACATTCAGAGCAGAGTTGCACCATTTTATACTGCTTAAAAGTTGCTAAGGTTGGGCAGCTGATGATGAGAACCTGGTGGTGAGTGATGGTCTCATCTTCACGATTTGTTCTTCGTCAACACCCATTTTCTTTGCGGACATTCCAGCTTCAAAGAAACGCTTGACTGCATTCTCCGTGTAGGCTATCCCTTCCCTAACATTCATTGGCTTCAATATTTTCTGTTCAAAACTGGTAATGAGATGATCGCCATTCAGCACCGATGCGAGTTGCGTAAGTTCCTGTTGAAACTCACTCAACTTGGCATCCTCATTAGCTTCACTATTCCTGATCTTCACTGGAGTTGGAAGTTGCTCTGCATCAATCACAGGTAACAACAATAAGGAATCCACCATGGCAAAAGAAAGAAAAAGGACCCGTTAGAGACATACCTCAAATCAGGCACTTTGCCCTGATTAGATTACATTTGAAAACCAGCAGAAGCTATACTAATGGCCAGGTTAAGAGGATTTGGCAACCCTATGCTTATGGTTGTTTAGACTAAGTGCATTAGTGAATAGATTCAGAATCTAGGAAGTTAAGCAGGTTATATGAAACATCTTACGTTCGGTACTAGAATCTTCCAAACTGAAGTAGGACTTGAAGCTTATTTCGAAATAAAGGAATTTCAAGCCCAATAGAATACGATAGTGGGCATGATGTTGGTGCGCATATGGGCAATAATGAAGTTAGGTATCAGGGGATAAAGAGGAAAAAAAAAATTATTGCATTGATAAAATAGGAACCTATTCTTGCACCAATCACAGTGCACAAGGCATGTATTCTAATGGATGAAGATTAAGGACCATTAAAAGAAGTGCATGAACAAAAAAACTGCAGTCTGTTTCCTCTTCTTTTCTTTTCTTTTATTTTCAAGAAGAAGATGAGAGGAAAGGCTCATCAATATTCATTGACATCATGAATCATGGTGAAGGTGGGACTCACAAACCAAGTCATCAGTACCCTACAACCAGTGACCTTGCCCAACCCAGAAATGGCACCCTTGCTGAGGTCTGGATCTTTACATTAAAGAATCCTCACTCCAGCAAACTGCTAAATCTTAAAATGTACAGCACTTACGAATAGCAAGAGAACAAAAACTGGAGTTAAATTGCAGAGCAGTAGTATTCTCTGTGGAGCATACCAGGCCTAACACTAGCTTGGACTAACCACTTGACACCAAAAGCTCAAATTTTATGGAATGGGTCGATAAAGAGTTTCAAGCTAAACAGAAACTGATTTGTTTTTTTTTTTTAATCATATTTAGCTCAAAAGACTAAAACTCGAGCATTTAACATAATTCTCATTCATCCAGATATGGCCTTTCCCCACCAGAAATAAGGTAGAGCATCAAATAATAACATTTTCAATTGTTCAAGTTTGAGCTATTAACAAAGGAAGGACAACATCAAGGTCTTTCTAGTAAAATGTGGTTAAGTCTATCTGTGGAGGTAAAAAAACCACTAGACTGGCTTAGCGTATCATATAGGCCAAGTCAGCAAATGTGCTGAGCTTTCAGGCTGCACAAAACTTTCAATGTCTCAAACATTTTAGATTATAGTTTGATTTCCATGCTTCAAATATCATTAAGATTGATACAATAGCAGTAAGCAAAAAGCTTACCTGGGCAGTCAGTTCTGGGTCCTGTCCTACTTAGCACGATGCCTTCAAAGGTGCCAGCCCATGCATCCCTCTTAGTCAGGTATGGAGAGGGGAGATCAAAAATTTTCTTTACAGTTGCAGGTATGGATGAATGCTCATACTCTGAAGTTGGAGATGGTACACCATTGGGACCATGAATGACTGCATCCATAAGATGAACAGGATCATTACTCCAACAACTTAGATTCATGATATCTGTGATTGAATCAATGCCTGCCAACATACTTACCAGTGCCCTTCTCAATCCAAGGAGAGACCAAAATGGTTGGCACCCTAACTCCCAAGCGGTCAAACGTGAAGTCGAAGGGGTCGGGGCCGACAACATCATCAGGGCTGGGGACACCACCGACAGGTGTTGGGACATGATCAAAGAAGCCACCATGCTCATCATAGGTGATGATTAAGAGAGTTTGGTTCCACTGAGGACTGGAGCGAAGGGTTTCGTACACCTCCTTGACAAACATCTGGCCCTGGTAGACATCATGAGATGGGTGATCATCATTGGCAGGCTCGGACTTGGAATCCAAGTACTGCTGTTCGATGACCACATAATTGGGGAGAGAGCCTTTGCTGGCTTGATCCTTGAACTTGTCATAGGAGTGGAACTTGGTGAGGTACTTGAGCTTCCGAAGGTTACGGTAGAAGAGGGTGGTAGGTATGCTCTGGTAGTAGATGCCAAAAGACAGTCCTGCATCATAAATATTCTCGAATATTGTCCTCTGTGGGTACCCCTTCGCTAGCATGCTGCATTTACGTTGTTGTGTCATTAAGATTATGGATGCCATACCAGGAAATACAAGCTGCATGTCCTGAGACTTTGAAGTGATCTTTGAAAATACAACTTACAATTTGCAGGAACATATGAGGAAAGACTGAGCAGAAAGTTACTCGTCTGCAAGGATTCTAAACATACTTAATCCTGCTTCAGATGTAACAGCTTGTGAATTTTCCCAAGGAATTCTGATCAGCTTCCCAGATGGATTTTTTGTATGCAAGTGATTGCATTTCTTCATTGATGCACGAGGATATGTGTTTTCCGGTTCATATGTTAGACTATTTCAAGTAGTTTAAGGAAGCTTTCAATCAGATTCTATACATGGTAATGCTACTTCTTTTCCCCTTCTCTTCTTTGATTTTATCTTGTTATAAGTCTGGGGGAGGGCGGTCAGAATAGATCATAATTGGCAGAGTTGCTAATAAAACATCCATTAGCATATTTGATGCTTGTTTTTCATTAGCATATTCAAATCTGATGAAGATGCCCTTTAAAAAAGAAAACCATAGAATTCTGATTATCCCAATCTAGTTAATTATAATAATTCTTATCGAAGTTTGGTGTTAATTACCCAATCTATCACAAGTAATCAGCCTGAGTTCAGGCCAATGTTTGTATAGGCAAGCCAGAGCACGACTGGACTGCTTAATGTGATTGTGAATACTACACATAGAGTGATGCCAATAAGAATACCCCCTGCATGCAAAGTCAGATGAATTTTTCACTCTCTGGTGTGCTGTCTGCTCATAGGAGTTATTTGTATGTGTTGTGCAGCTGAGAGGTCACACACCTGAACCTCTCCATGGGTCACATTATCTTGCCTTGGGGAAGAACAAGGAATAATTTCTTCGGAACCCTAAAAGGATAGTTGTAAAATCATTGCGTAACACCAAATAGTTAGCTGCTAATTCCTTTTTTTCTGGAGAAAAATATTTAAATGTTGAGTTTTCCATAATATTTAACAAAATCCAAAGACATCTTTGTTTAAGTCCTCAAAAGAGCTTTATCTATACGACACAACATCCATGAACTGATACCCTCTTGGCTTTACATCTTGGAGACATCCTTCACATGTTTCAAAAAAGAAACTTCAAAAACTTTATCAAGCCTTGAGCAACCATGAGCAAGAAGGCAATGTCACTTCAAGGTAGACCATTGGCCAATGGATGCAAGTAGAAAAGTGTGGGGTCAATTGGCCAATGGATGCAAGTAGAAAAGTGTGGGGTCAATTGACCCCACAAAAAAAGTTGACCCCATATATGTATACACTAACCTATTAATAGGAAAAGCCATATTGACAAGTGAAAAAAAGCCAAAATTGATCCACAATATTAGGTATACATATATATTAGTAGAAAAAGCCAAAATTGACCCCACTAATTTTATGAATTGACTCCATATCTCATGTAAAATTTTAAAAAAATAAAAGATAAAAAAGACCACATCAAAAGAATAATTATGACTTACATTCTCTCTCTCTTTAATGACTCATATGTCCTACCTCTCTTTTGCTCTCTTCTACTTTCACACCACTTTAACCTCTCTCCCTCTCTCTCCTCTTTTTTTTTATTAATTATTTTTTTATTTATTTTTTAATATCCCATCCCGATCCCATCCATCTATCTTTATATTTAAACCCTACATCAATTTATTTTTTATACCTTAAAAAGATCATATCAAAAGATAAAAAGAGTAATTATGACTTATATTCTCTCTCTTTAATGACTCACATATTCGACCTCTCTCTCTCTTTTTCATGCCACTTTGACCTCTCTTCCCCATCCCAATCCTATGGTCCTTATCCATCCACTCCTTACATTTAAACCCACATCAATTTATTGTTTATACCCTAATCAATCCAAATACAATAGAAAATCATATATTCTTCTTTCTCTCTTCTTAACCTGAATTAGATATATCTCTTTTAGCTTCTTTTTTTAAATATTCTTTTAGCTTTTTTCTTTTTTTTTTCACTTATATCAAATATATATGATTAGAATAATTTTTAGTTAGCCATTATAATTTTAATATTTAATAATATCTAAGATTTTGCTATAGTGCATCTTTATACTATTTTATTATAAAAGATATTTAAGATATTACATATTATCATTTTTTAATATTTTTATTATTTTTTAAAGTAATATTTTTTTATTATTTTTTTGTTTTTTCTTTCTATCTCCGTAGCTCCTTCATTTTTTTTATTATATTGATCCCACAAACCAAAATTTCTGAATTCGTCGCTGCTGAGGTAGACTCACCTTGATGCTTGTAATCAAATGCATTGTAAGTTCCAATAAATCACCTAGGTCTACCCAAATGACGGCCAAAAATTGGAGTTTCAAAAATATTTGGCCTTGCGCACCTGATCACATAGTGAGTAAGCATTAAAATAGAACAAATCATGATGCCATATTTTGAGTTTTGACCCTAGTCCATCATTGGACAGCTCCCCATTTGATTTATTTCTTATGTCTTGAACAAGCTCAAGGTCACATGGAAATTAAGCACAATCAACATGCCCGCAAGGTCAATCCCAAAAGTCACCATAATTCTTTTTATGATTATTCAATCATAGGAAAGCAAAATTCACTATGTGACATTTCTGCTAGGAATGGTTTGGTCAACTTCAATTCAAACAGATGTCCTGAACTCTTGGTATTGTTTTGATGAACAAAAATATCACCAATGAAACAACCGATAATTCAGCAGACAAATTCAAACTCTTGTTGAAATTTTGTCATGCTGTTTTTATAAACAGGACATGACCACCAACAATAGGAAATGAAAATGACCAACTACTGCAAGATCCCAAAACGATTTTTAAAAACCTTAAAAAAATATCTAACAACTTTGACTGACCTAACACATCTCAGAGCACCCAATATCCATGTGAGTACCTATAGGAAATAAAAGAACCGACCACACGCAGTTCAGAAATTTAAGTCAAGTGTTGTTGGAACATAGCTTCCCAAGTCATCCCATACCAAACATCGTTCGATTCCTATCATTCCCTTCAAATTTATTAAGCAAAAAGCAGAGGGGCAGTCACGCTTCCCCTAATTTGAAGCAGGGCCTACACAACATATCTGATTGATAAAATTAACAGCTACATTTTTCTTTTAATAATTATTCAGTCATACGAAAGCAAAATTCACTATGTGACATACCTGCTATGGATGGTTTGGTCAAGTTCAATTCAAAACAGATGTTTTCAAATCTTGGCAGTGTTTTGATGAAAACAATAATATCACCATTGAAAAAACCAATAATTTGGCAAACTAATTCAACAAAATTCAAACTCTTGCTGAAATCTTGTTATGCTGTTTTAATAAACAGGACTTGACCACCAACAATAGGAAACGAAAAATGACCAACTACTGCAAGACAAAAAGATTGTAAAAAACCTTACAATAATACCTGACAACTTTGACTGACCTAACACATCTCAGAGCATCCAATATCCACGTGAGGACCTATAGGAAATAAAAGAACCGACCACACACAGAGTTCAGAAATTTAAGCCAAGTTTCGTTGGACCATAGCCCACCAAAGCCGTCCTATACCATATATCATTCACTTCCTATAATTCCCTTAGCATAAGGGCAGTCACCATTCCACTAATTTGAAGCAAGGCCTACTGCCCACTACATATCTGATTCATAAAATTAACAGCTACTGTAGTGTTCCTGTTCCATCAAAAGGTCTCAATAACAGTGTTACCCCATTGTAACAGAAGCCCACCAAAACCGTTACAATAGTTATAACAGTCACGTTTTAACCTTGCCCTAGGTAATTTTGAATTATTTATATTAAAATAATAACTGTTATAATAGTCATTATAGTGAGAAATTACTAGAAATAACAGGAGATAATGGTATCGTTATCCAAATTACATTCACTCAAAGAAAGATTATTTCTGGGTCGCATACTATTTTATCTCAAAAAACAACCCAAATATTAAATAATTGTCATCATTTAATTATCCATTATTAATATGTACATCATAACGGGCTCTTCCAGAACTGTTATACCAGCCGTTATAACACTCTAACGACGGTGATTTCAACAAACGGAACAGAATTAGTAACCCAGAAAACTCACGGGAAGCCCCTCTGCCGACATACCGGCAACTGTTACTTTCCCTCTCTCTTTGTTTTTTGTGTCCTTGGCCCCCACATTGAAGTCCAGGTTCCCCCAACCCACTGCAACCAACGCCGAAAGCGCACGGCACTCGGCAATGCCATAACGCCGACTACTTGTTCGCACCACCAATTTCTATTTTTGTTTTTCATTTTAATAAAATAAAAAAAAAATATTTTCCTAATCCTAATCTCATATAATCAATTATTTTTCTATCTATTATTTTGAAAAATGGAAGCTAGACAAATGGAGAAAAGGAAATGGAGAACTCGTGGGGGACGTGCCTGGCGATGTTGCTGGTGGCGCCGTGGGAGGTGGCGGAGTGGACGTAGAGCCGGTTCGGCTGGGTCGAGGCCGGGACCGACGCGAACCACCGGTCGAACAGGGCGAATTCCTCCACCAATGCCTTGTAAACCGGCACCAACTCCGGCACGAACCCGTTCATCACGCTCTCCGTCATGTTGGCCGACATGGACCGGGCCTGCTGCACGAACCCGTTCATCGGCGGCGGCGCCGCCGACGTGTCGTTGGACCCGAAGATCTGCTCCCGGATAGCCTGGAACGAGTGGCCCGGGTCCGGGTCCACGAAGTGGGCGCCGTCGCCGAAGTAGACCCGGGGGGAGGCCGGGTCGGAGGTGGAGACCGGGTTCCATTCAGAACCGGTTACTCCGTTGATCTCCGGGTTGAGCCGCTTCATCCACCCCAGCATGTGGTCGAAGGACCGATTCTCCATTACGAGGACCACCACCGTCTTTATTGGACCGGCGGCCGAGACCGGTGGCGCTCCGCCCGAGAGGAGGAGGAGGAAAGAGAGCCATGGGAGGGGGCAATGCGACTTCCTTCGCTTCGTTATCTCCATTCTCTTGTTTCTTATGGATTTGCTGCTAGAGAGAGAGAGAGAGAGGATGCCACCAGCCGTGTGGAGGCTACCGAGGAGATACCCCTGACGCCGGCTTTTTGTAGTGGCATCTCACTCTTGCTTTCACTTTATCTCTTGTTGGTGCTCAATGGAGAGGACAGGTGGATGTCATTGATAGGTTATCCGGTTAACTCTAACAATTATTTGGAGCAGGTCCAATGGACCATACCAAATCCCACGGTAGATAACACGCCATATTATCCACCAATTCCAGATTGCGCGTTATCCACCGTCCATCTGCTCCGAGATTTGCCCTGGTTCACTTGGACCTGGACCATGCAATAATTTCACCTCCTTCAAGTACTTTTATCATAAAAAATTGCTCGTGTTTGGGTTCAGAGGATTATATTAGACGTGGTGGCAAGTTCTTATGCAGTCCTTCATTTGACTGCAATTTTATGATCAGTCGTTGGACAGTTCACACTTTAATGATAGTTACTTACGTAAGTAATTATTGTGTTCTAGATGTAATTAGAAGATCAAACCAAAAAATAACTCAAGGATCGAATGTAAAGATTTTACTTAAGGTTTTGTTATGGCTTATGATCTACAATGAATTCATTGTGGATGACCTTTGAAAATGCTGCTGGGGAATGGTCGAGCATGAGTGAAGTGTGACGTATGGACAAACTGAATGTTAATCAAGCATGGATTCCGTGTCAAAAGGATGGTTTTTGGACCGGTGAGACCATGGTAGATGGAGGCAGGAGAGAGCGGCAAATCAATCAATGGCTACGAGAGAAGAACTCTCCAATTTCTTTATAGATTTATTATTATTTTTTTAAATTAAAAAAAATTAATTGAATTTAAATTTAAATTAAGTCAACTCAAAACACTATAACATAGGCCTTACATTGATGATTTAAATCATTGGATATGATCTACTACTTCAAAACTACTTATACATAAAAAAATCATATGATTTGAAGATCTTTAACATATATATCAAGTAGTCAAAAATTAGATAATTAAAAAAAATAAATTAGATATATTTTTTGACTATTTGATATATAGACTAGAGATATGTAATCATATAACTTTTAGTTTACAAATAATTTTGAAATAGTAAAATACATTCAATTATTTGAATTATCGATATAAGATTTTCATTATCGATGTACAAGTAGTTTTGAAATAATAGATCCTATTCAATAATTTAGATTATCGCTGAAGAACCTCTATTACTCATATATATATATATATATATATGCACGTGTATTTTGATCCATCTTCCAATTTGTCGAGGAACGAGGTGGGATACGACAATTCAATATGTAATTATACTTTGTATTTTGTACCAATTCTCACGGATCACGCTGATCTCCCCGTGGCATCCCTCAGCTTGGATATTAAATATTCGATTTAATATCCATTCTATATTGCGGTGTTATTGAATATTCTAGTGGGATGTTTTAGCCAAGCTTATCGAGCGGGGCATAGCGTTTGGTAGTGCGTCGACTCCATCGAATGGACAGCAGGAGAGAGCGTACGGAGAGTGCGTTGCCCCACTAGCCGCACAGTGGATGTGGAGCATCCCATCCCATGAAAAATATCTCTATCATTTGAAACGTGCTTCCACTACCCAACTTTCTTTTCCATTAGAAGGCTATACTTTCCTATCATGAGCAAAAATGTTTTGGATAATTGGATGGTCCGGGTCAACTAAGCCACTCCACCCTGCCCTGCTTCAGTGTGAAGAGGTAGTAAAAGAATGTCATGATGAATATAAACTAGAAGACAAATTGTAAACATGCCCTTGCGTGGCATGCATCTTGTGATGATAACGACTGCATGGAGATCCTTGCAAGCCGCAACATAATATGAAAGAAAGCCTATAGAAATTTACCTAAATTAGTGAGATTACACCGACAGCGTCCAAGCTCACTCATACAACCCTACCGAAATTATGGCCATTTATGATGGTCTTTAAATTATTTGCCGACACGAATTAGCATCACAAAGTTGCTTATTGATACTTCCAAAAGCATCCCATAGGTATGGGCTATGCAAACATGGAAAATCAAATATTAGGAGCAGTTAAGTGTCTAAGCTAGCTTAGATAGTTAACTTTGGAGAATGGAGAAGAAACCAAAAGGTTAGAAACTACCAGCAGTCTGTTATTTTCTGCTAATGTGGTGTGGCTAACGGGTGCACGTACTTTTTACATGAGGTTTTGGATACAGAGACGTAAAAGAAGCCAGTTTTCTTTTGAAGAGTTTGAGAACTGACGGTAAAGTAGAATGGGGGATGCTTGGGGCCTGGGGTTCATAAAAGTCTTTCTTTTTTTTTCTTTTTTTTTTTAGGTAAATGCGGTTGATAAAAGTCACTCCCTCTGGTGCCCCTTATAAAAAGTCCAAGCGTAGGACTAGTAACGAACAAAAAGCAGTACTATAGATTACTTGGGACATGGGGTATCCCAATGGATGTGGGACACCATTCTAGCCCACACTTTGCCGGGACCGAGGCTGTGTCCGCCCGCAATTCCTGACACCTTTCCGTCCATTAAGCATCTGTGTTTCAAAATTTAGAAATCTGGTCAGAGGAGCTTCTCCGGGTTGGCCATTAATAGCAGAGAAACTGCATGTCAGAAGTTTGAGCATGTGACAATGTGCATTTGAAGGTAGATTGGATGGAAATTACAGAAAATCATTTTTTTATGAAATTCATTATTTTTTATAAAAAAATTATTTTTTAATTATAATACTTATAGTCTTATTATTTATCTCAAAAAGTAATTTTTTTCAAATTTTTAATTTTAAAATAATTATTGAAATGATTATTATCATAACAATATTATGATGAGAATAACAGCTAATATCAGAAAAATAATGATATTATTTTTTCCATCACTTTTTATTAGATAGAAGATGTTAAGTGGTGTTCCAATGCAAATTGGCTATAAACTTGCAATTTTTTGATAAGCAAAAATAATTCCTATATCTTAGATCGTATGGTTTAACGAAGGGATGAAAAGCTTGCATCAAGGTCTTCCTAAGATTCGCAACCCCAGCATAAGCTGTGGCAATAATAATGAGATGGCCAAGTTCCTTTGAAGAACTTCAGAGCAGGAAGCATGGATTGCAAAAGATGCTCTTACTGGAAAGCAATGAGACTGAGGACTTTGTGGAGATGCTCCAACTAAAGATCATATGAACGTTTGGAAAGATATTTCAGCAGTAATATGCCAGAATTCTGGTGAGGAAGTGGAAGAGTTTAGGACTTAGTTTGCAAAACCTTTGATATCTTCTTTCTAATTATTTTGCTAATGAAAAAAAAAAATACTGCAATCAGCTGACGACATCAGTTGGAGATGAGCTGTTAGGACTCTTGAACTCATCTTTGCGCTCCACCTGAGACAATCCGTGAAGAAGATTCCTGATAGCTATCTATATTTTGAGGGCTGCAGAAAATTTTTACAGCCTGGGTTGCAAAGACACAACAGAACAGAATATTAATGATATAAAAAATTTATCATTAATAATTTATTTTTATCAATCATAATTATTAACGATTAAATTATTATCGTTGATATTTAGTCGTAAATAATGACGGTGTTGATAATTTTTTATGACGAAAAAATAATTTTTATCGTCAATAATTGATATTATCGATAAAAAATTTTCATCGTTAAAAATTTTTTTTTTCAAAATTTATTCGTGATGAAAAATTTTCGTCGTAAAAAAAGATAATTTGTGACTAATAATTACATCGCTAATAAAAAAATTATTTACAATGAAATACTTTTATCGCTATTAATTTAATTAAAATTTTTTATAAAGTTTAAATTTATAAAAAAATATTAGCGATATAAAAGTTTCGTGGCAAATACGATAATTTTTTATGAAAATTTTTATTACTACTAAATTAGTAATTATTTACAACGAAACTAGTTTCGTCACTAATAATTTAATATAAAATTTTAATATTTTTAAATTTATTTAAAAAATTATTTACGACCAATTGTTTTCATCGCTAATAGTTTTTTGGTAACCAATATTTCATCGAAAATAATTCTTCGCTAAAAATTTACACATAATTTTTTTAAAATATTTTATGAATATATATTTTTAATTTATATTTATAATATTTTTTATTTATAATCTATAAAATCAAAATAAGAAATTCACACAATAAATTTATAAATAAATTATATCATTTTATTATATTAAATTAAAATTATAAGAGGTCTGAAATACAAATAAAAAGCAACATAAACAGGCTGTCAAGTGTCAGCATCTGCAAAAGGAGAATGGACTAGGGAAGGAGAGCGCTCGGAAGAGCTCGGATCAGCTTGCTACTGCCTCATCATTTGCATCATCTGCTCCATCTGCACCATTCACTCCATCATCTGGATCTGAAGCAATTGATACTCATCGACGTATGCAGCCAACTCATCAGCTTGCTGTTCAGTCCGCTGTCGATCCTCAGTAGTCTGCCTCTGCATCTCCACCAGACGAGCATCGCAAGCAGCATGGATGTCAGCCTTGGACAAACGTGAGGATAAGGGAGCACTGATCCCATGCCCTAGACCCCTAACATAACAGGATCTCGTACCAAGCATCTGATCACAGATCTCATCATCTGTGGGTGCGATCGAGCCCTCAGGGGTAGGCTGGGATCTGATGTCTATCATATGGTCCTGAAAATTAAAGTTATAACTATTTTAATTTCATACTGAAAATCAAACTGCGAATGAAAAAATAATTGAAAAAACTTACAAAAAGTTTCTAGCTCCTCGTTGCCCGCTTTCCTGACCGTCGCTAGTGGGTCCGCTAGTAGATATCGATCCTACCAGGAAGCTCGTCACTCTCTGCATCTCTCTACAATTTGAGAATAATTAATTAAAAAAATTTTAAATAGTTAGAGACTTAAAATATGCTAATTAAAAATTACTTACCATATGCTCCATATAACGAGCGAACAACCTCGAATCCCCACAATGTGACACGATTTGTTTCGCTCGATTCACGGTATTCTGAACACATCATCTCTGTACAATTAGCAGTGAAATTAGTAGATAATAAATTAAATTTAAGAATAAATGATTCAATCAATAAACTCTAAAAAAAAGAAGTTTGGATATGTAACTTAATATGCTGGATCCTCGTAATGCCGGCATACGAAAGCCTAATCATCCATAGTGATGCTGTCATACGGTCGCTGTTGCGCTGCATCCACCCCATGGTCCTGCATCACATGATACCAATGCTGATGAATATGATGGTGATACTCCTTGAAATGCAAGCATAAATGAGCATCCACAGCTCGCCACATACGATCCTCCTCAAAATCAACAATATCAAATACACTTTGTCAATAATAAATATTAGAAGAATATCATGCTAATTAAATATTCACAGTATAATTTATTTTACCTGTAACTGGATGTAAAAAATCTTTCTCTGAGCCCGTATAACATGACGCCAATCGAAAAGCACCACAGGGGCATAGATACGGCATATGATGCCCAGCTTGGTCTGCCACGGCTTGCACCATCCTCTAATGGGTCTGGTGTAGCTGGATGGTATCTCAATATGAAGACGCTATCCCGGGTGCTTGCGTCTCCAACATTTTAGAGCGAGGTTCTTCGATGGACCTCACATTTGCCTCACCATCGATGGAGACTGGCTTGAAACAACAATAAATAAATCATTAGTATAATAGCTATCTAATTAAAAAAAATAAATTTTATTATATAAAAAATATAATAATACCATTCGAATCCATCTTACTAGGACCTGTCTCACTGGGATCTGCCAGTGTAGGACCTTCTGGCGACTCTGTTGGTGCGGCAGTGGAAATGGGTGAAGGCACCTCAACCTCAAGGGTAGGCTGCGAACGCGAACATCGTCGTTTGTCTTCTGGTGTCATATCTGCAATTCTTAACATAAAAATAAATATAATATTAAATAATAGTAGTAAAAAATAAATTACATTCTAATGAATAGAATTATATCGCATACCATTATTGCAAGAGAAGATTCAACAAAGAATATAGATCTACTCATCAATATTCATATCTTCTTCGATGTGCAGATCCTCCTTCAAATCATAATAATCAACTAATGTATCATCTTCTATCTCATCATCATTTATGAACTGATCGTCATCCTTTGACTCATCAAAATTAAATATAAAATCAGCTTCAACTTCGTTGGATGGTACATCAGTCCCATTCAAAAGAGCTGTTACAAGTTCTTCATTAACAAGAAGCTCAACTAATATTTGTTCTTTCTCTTGAAAAATTTTTTCTTCATGTAAATCTGAATTTTCATCCATCTCTAGTCGAGTTGGTATGTCATATACACCTCTAGGTGTTATTCTTTTTATGACACGCTAATTACCTCGATACTTTAAATCCTTCAAATATATTACTTGTTTCGCTTGAGTTGCTAATATATAGGGCTCATTCTGGTACCATGTTCGTACAAAATTTATACTAATAAAGTATGGATCAATATGAATATCGATCTTTTTATTGCTAATATCCCATCATTTATACTGAAATAAGAATACAGAATTACTGAATCCATACTTCAGTTCTATGATATTTATTAGTACGCCATACTATTCCATCTCTTCTTCTTATTCATATCCTATCGTACCAATCCCACTATTCTAGATCCGTTGTTACATCTCAAACTTCCTTGTGTGAAATCTTATTCCACCAATGATACATGATGCATAGTGGTTAATCCTTCGATCGGGACCACATGCTAAATCATATAATTCATCAGTCGCACCCTTCTTTATTGAAATACTTATATTTCATCTACACCATAACATAAAAAATTATATTGGTATTGTTGGGTATAAAATACCCACAGCCGAAGTTCTCAGCAGGATCAACTCTGAGGAGGACTCCGCCCAGACTCCTACGGGAACCGGGCTCCGTCACCAACTTCAACCGCAAGAAGGACTCCGCTCGGACTCCTACGGGAGCCGGGCTCCGCCCACAACTTCGACCGCAAGGAGGACTCCGCCCGGACTCCTACGGGAGCCAGGCTCCGTCGCCAACTTCAACCGCAAGAAGGACTCCGCCCGGACTCCTACGGGAGCCGGGCTCCGTCGCCAACTTCGACTGCCGGTAAGACCCGTCCGGACTCCTACGGGAGCCGGACCTCGCACCTGACTTTAATTGCAGGGGACTCCGCCCGGACTCCTACGGGAGCCGGGCTCCGCCCACGACCTCAACTCCGCCCGGACTCCCACGGGAGCCGGGCTCGGCCCACGACTTCAAGGAGGACTCCGCCCGGGCTCCTACGGGAGCCGGGTTCCGTCGCCAACTTCAACCGCAAGAAGAACTCCGTCCGGACTCCTACGGGAGCCGGGCTCCGTCGCCAACTTCGACTGCCGGTAAGACCCGTCCGGACTCCTACGGGAGCCGAACTTCGCACCTGACTTTAATTGCAGGAGACTCCGCCCGGACTCCTACGGGAGCCGGGCTCCGCCCATGACTTCAACTCCGTCCAGACTCCTACGGGAGCCGGGCTCCGCCCACAACTTCGACCGCAAGGAGGACTCCGCCCGGACTCCTACGGGAGTCGGACTCCGTCGCCAACTTCAACCGCAAGAAGGACTTCGCCCGGACTCCTACGGGAGCCGGGCTTCGTCGCCAACTTCGACTGCCGGTAAGACCCGTCCGGACTCCTACGGGAGCCGGACTTCGCACCTGACTTTAATTGCAGGGGACTCCACCCGGACTCCTACGGGAGCCGGGCTCCGCCCACGACCTCAACTCCGCCCGGACTCTCACGGGAGCCGGGCTCGGCCCACGACTTCAAGGAGGACTCCGCTCGGGCTCCTACGGGAGCCAGGCTCCGTCACCAGCTCCGACCGCTGCCGAACTTCAGCCAACGAATCCGCACTTTCTGGCGCAACACAGCAACCACCACGATCCTGCTCCACTTCCTGCGATGGATTCCGTGCAGCTCCATCACTCCCCGACAGACCGCTATGACGGCCATGACTCTGCTCCACCTCCTGTGACGGATCCCACGTGGCTCCACTATTCCCTGGCAGACCGCTATGATGCCCACGATCCTGCTCCACCTTCTATAACGGATACTACGCGATTCTTCCATCCGCAGGCAAGTCACGACAACAGACGCCGCTCCACTCCCAGCGGTAGACTCCACGTGGCGCGCTGCAGTGAGGGCCACGGGTCTACTCCACTACTCCTCGCAACAAATTCTTCCTGACGGTGGGCGGCCCACTACGAGACGGTTATAAACGTCGCTATCAGTCTGTTGAGCCCTCCGTCTATAAAAAGAGGATCCCAGATACGTTATTCCCTAAGCTCTCATTTTTTACCTCAAAACTCTGCTAAATTCTCCGTTCGAGTACTCCATTCTTGTTGAGGCAGAGAACTGACTTGAGCATCGGAGGGTCTTGCCGGAGCAACCCCACCTCCGGTTTAGACTTCCTTTGCAGGTCCCGGCGGCGACCGCGACTCCCTCGACTCCAGCTTCTCCGGCGCAAGCGAATTTTTGCACCAACAGGTATAAATAATTATTCCTATAATTATTAAAAATAACATATTACTAGTGCAACTTACAAAGTCTTCAAACTATTTTATAAATTTTTTTTATGTCAATCATCAGCATCATATTATTCTCTCTAGATAGTATACTCTTGTGCTCACTGCAACAAGTCATGATTTTTAATTTTACATCGATATGAAAAAAAATACTTAAAATATTAAACAGTATGCTAAGATGATACTTACTCAATAAAATTTTTAATTTTTTCACAATTATTTAGAATATAGAAGTGTGCCTTGGATAGCTCATTCACGTCCATAAATTCATATCTTCTTCCACCAATGGATCGAATCATTTGTTTAAACATAAACACTGTCCGTTCATTGTCACCCCATTCATATTCTGCATTACGATCTATACGATTGAATCTTATTTCGATATCGTCAAGATACATCAAGCAGAATGTAACACACTCTGTAGCTACGTATGCTTCTGTTATAGACTCTTCAGGCCATGCTTTATTATGTGCATATTTTTTTAGGATACACAAAAATCTGTAAATAAAAATAAATTTAAATTTTAAAAATATATTTATATTTTATAACTGATATGATAAAGTGCGTATAATTTTTTTACCTTTCAATAGGATACATCCACCAATAATATATCGGTCCGGTCAAAAGAGCTTTCTTTGAAAGATGAATAGCTAGGTATACCATAATATAAAAAAATAATGATGAAAATTTATTTTCTAACTTACAAAGAGTGAGCATGATATCCTTCTCAAACTTTTCAAGTAAGTTAATCTTCAATGTTCGACAATATAGTTTTCGAAAAAATACTCCCAACTCAATCAATGCAGTTGAAACATCACCACCCAAATAGTCACGCATGACCACAAGAAGCAAGCATTGCATCATCATATAGGAGTCATGACTTTTTATGCCAGAGATATTACCGTCATTGTTGCCAACACACTGCGATACGTTTGAAGCGTAAGCATCAGAAAATTTTACGATTTTGAACCATCTATAGAAATTTTTCTTTTTCTCATCAAATAGTAAATAATATACATGTGGCATAAAAAATCTATCATCTCGATAAACTAAATACAACTTCAATCGGATTCTCATTTCCTGCAAATCAAGACGAACTTTTGTACTATCTTTTATTTTTTCTGGGATGTTCAATACTGTACCGATGATATTATCACAAATATTCTTCTCAATATGCATTACATCCAGATTATGACGAAGTAGTAGCTGCTTCCAATACGGTAGTTCGAAAAAAATACTTTACTTCATCCAATTTAGCTCAGCTTCAATACGCTTCCACTTGCGAGTACCCGATATTTTTTCAAATTGGATATTTTTAATAACTTCAAGTTATTTTAAAACTTCTACTCCACTTAACTCCTTAGATGGCGGACGTCGGTTGAACTTATCATCAAAGTATTAGTTGTAACAGATCCTCCAAGAGTGATTATCAAGTAAAAACCATCGATGATCCATGAAGTATATTTTCTGTCCATACTTTAAATGTAAGGAGGATGCATTCTTGTTGCATATTGGACATACCAGATATCCTTTGGTACTCCACCCAGATAAGTTTTCATATGCAGAAAAATTATTTATAGTCTATAAAATCAAAGTATACAACTTAAAATTTTTTTGACTCACAGAATCATATGTCCGTACTTCATTTTCTCATAGCTCCTTCAGGTCATCGATTAATGATCGTAGATATACATCAATTTTATATCTGATGCCTTCAGACCCGGAATCAATAGTGATATAAAAATAAATGGTTATTTCATATACTTTCAAGGTGACACATTATATACAACTAGCATCACAGACCACATACTATAGGAAGTACTCAAATTATCTAAAGGATTAAATCTATCTGTCGCTAGACCAAGCTGAATTTTGCGCAAGTCACTCACAAAGTGCCGATGCTTTGCATCGAAATCTTTTCATACTACAGAGTCGGTCGGATGGCTAAGTATGTTCTCCTCCGAAACCTGCTGCTCATGATACCATATCATTTTCTCAGCTGTTTTTGTGAACATATACAATTTTTGAAGTCTTGGATTCAATAAAAAATACCTCAAAACCTTTTGAGGTATCTTCTTTCCTTTTCTGTTATCGATTTTGTAAGTAGGCTCACCACATTTCGAACATTCAGTTGCCTATTCGAAATCTTTATAAAATAATATACAGTCATTTTTGTAAACATGTATAAAAATATAGTCAAGTCTCAATTTCCGTATGTATATTTTTGCTTTAGAATATGATTTCGAAAGTCTCTCTCCATTGAAAAGAGCTGCTTTAATCAATGCCAAATTTTGATCAAATGACTTCTGACTCCATCGGTTCATGATTTTAATATAAAGTAATTTTATCAAAAACTCTAACTTGGAGAACTTTGCACAATTTGGATAGAGTGACTCCCATGCATTCCTTACAAGCTTTACAAACTATTCAGAAGTTCCTTCTACCTCAAGCAGGATATTATGTTCATGATCAGAATTGCCTTCAGATGTACTAGTACTTATGCGTACATTTGAACAAATATCTTAATATAAATCATCCAATAATTCTCCTATACTATCATGTTCGACAGATTCAACAGCATCACTATCATCTTCAGTATCGTCATTGTCACGCACAACTTCATTCGGATCATCCTCCCCATACTATATCTAGCGAGTATACTTCTTGTCCATACTATAACATAGTAGATGCTCCTCAATAAGTATTGTGTGATGATATACCATATTGATACATTTCTTGCATAGATATTTTATCCGACTAGTACTATCAGCCTTATATCGTGCAAACTCAATAAAATCTCGAACACATTTTCGATATTCAAGTAAAAAAATATCTCTGACATTCATCCAATTTTTGTTGATATCCATCTAACAACAAACATGAAAATCATTAACAACAAAAAAATTTTCAGTGGTATTCATCCGAATCGGATCCCGACTCAGATTCCAGATAAAATCTCGATCCGAATTTCAGACCAAATCCAGATCCGGATCTAGACACGAATCATTTTATACAAAACAGCATATATTAAAAAATACAGACTAAACAGTAACATAAAAAATCTTCTTTCACCAATTTAATGAAGCAAAAATGCATGATCTTATCCATTTCAAATCATTACTAACAAATGTGGCCATGTCCCTTTCAGAAAAATAATAATCTTATTATTATTATTAGTTGATATTTTATTTTATTATTATAAAAATTTTAGCAGCATCTTCCCATGGTTCTCCAAGTATACGATGTGAATATGATACCTACGTACCCTATCCACCATATACCCAGAAAACAGTGGACAGATAATTGCTGACTATCACATAATAAAATAAAATATCAACTATTAACAACAATAAGATTATCACTTTTTCAAAAAGCCCAAATATGAGATATCCAAGAGTTGATCTTGATCAAGATCGACTCTTGAACGAAAATCTACGGCTCAATATAATTTAACTACCATCTCTGAACGTACATTCAGAGATGGATTTCTAATTTATCAAAAAAGAGTAACTCTGTATTGAAATTTTTTCATCAAAAATTTCAATAGAGCTTTCTCTAAAATAAAAATATTTTTTATATTTAATTATAATAAGCAAAAGCATATAAAATAGCACACAAAATAATTAAATTATAATAAGTAAAAGTAATGTGTATTGTGCTAGTAAAATAATAAAAAATTTATAAATTTCAGCAGTAATATTAAAAAATTTATGTAATAAATATAAAATAAACTATAAGTAGTTGAGCATACAAAATAATATTAATACAAAATAATAACATGAAATCCAATCCTGCACCGAATATCCTTCGCTCCCTCTCTCTCATCTTCCAAATTCACCAAAAGCAGCACCGTGGAGGCAGTCCCGTGCGCAAATAGGGCTGGAAGTGGGTCAGGCCACTAGGAGGCCCATCGGATTGGGCTTCAGACTTGGCCTCAAACTATTTAGGTCGGGCTCTAGCCAAAAGAATAGGACCCATTTGGCCATCGGGTTGGGCTCGGACAAACATTTTGCCCGACCCAAAGCCGATTCGATTGGGTTCAGATTGATTAACCCTCCTCTCCCCCGACTCCGATCCAATCCGCATTTTAACTTTTATATATATAATAAATATTTTTTATTTTTTTAAAATATTTTTTACCTAAAAATATTTTTTCCTAAATATTTTTTTCCTAAACATTTTTTTCTAACAATTATTTCTCTAAATATATTTTATCCTAAATATTTTTTTTCTAAAAATTACTTTTTTCCTAAACATCATCCATCCGCGGCCTGATCCACCCCCCACAGCCTGACCCACCCCCCACCGCCCGCACTCGGCCCCCGCGACCCTCGCTCCCGTGGTGCCGGCACCATCACCCACCCCGCGCCGCTCAAACTAGGCCCCCGCCAACCCCCCTCCCACGGTGCCGCCGCCGTCACCCACCCCGCATCGCCCGATCTCGACCTCCGTGACCCCCGCTACCGTGGTGCCACAGCCGTCACCCACCCCCTGTCGCCCGGACTCAGCCCCCACAATCCGGATCTGATCCGGATCCTAACTCAGATCCTGATCAGATCTCGATCTGGATCCCAATTCGAATCGGGATCTCAACTCGGATCCCGACCTCGATCTAATTTGGATCGTGATCCCGATCCCGATCCGGATCCTGGATCGGACAGTTCATATGCATTAAAAATTCACTGAAGGATTCGACTAATCCTAGTTAAAACATTAAATCATAATCATAATATTTTATGTATATTAAATTATAAAAAAATATATTAAATTATAATAAATAAAAAATATTAAATTATAATAAAAAATTATTTTATTATTAATCAAATAATAAAATATTTTATTATTATTTTATTATTTTATTTCTTTTTTTCTTCTCATTTCTCTCTTCCCTTCCTCCCTCCCCACCCCAGCCGACCTCCCTCCCTCCCTCCCTTCCCTTCCTCCCCCTCGTGCCACCCCCTTCGCCCTCCGACCCCCCGACCCCCTGCCGCCCACCCCCACCCCATGAAACTCCACCTTCTGGCCTCCTAGCCCCCTGCAACCCCCTCCGAGATGCCATTACCCACCCCGCGCCGCCGTCCCCCCCACCCCTGCTGTCGTCCCCCCAACCCTTGGCTCCTGCACCTGCACCCATCATCATCGGATGGACCCCCTCCCCCCCACTAGCGGCTCTGTGCTATGGCCGCCACCGGCAAGTGCCGGTGGGGGCGTCGGATCTCGCTCGTCAATGGCCCGATCAACTCAAAAAAAAAAGACGGAAAGCGATTGATCATACCTGAGGGGGAAAAGGAGTCATTTGTGATGGTCGGTGGAAGCAACGGTGAAGCCCAGAAAGCGAAGACGGCACCGATCGGTGGAAGCTCAGAGAGGGAGGGGGAGAACTCGGAGAGGGAGGGTCGGGGGAGAGCTCGGAGAGAGAGGGTTTCGTGTGAAAGAACCCAACATTGACTTGACCTATAATAAATAAATGACTATTAGTAACAAAAATTTTCATCGCTAATATATTTATTCGTGATGGAAACGTAAGTTTCATCTTGAATAAGGCCTGCCAAAAAATTCTCCACTAAAAAATTTTTTTCTCTAAAAAAATTTCATCCAAAAACTTCTTGAAATAAATTATTGATGATGAAAATTAAAATATGCATCGTTAATAAGGGTATTAACGATGGAAAATGAAGTTTCATTGCTAATAAATATCGCTCAAAAAAAATTCCCTCTAACAATTTTCTCTTCAAAAAAATAAAAAATTTATTTTTAAATTAATTTTATCGATGAAAATATTTTTTATCGCTAATAAAAAAATTTTCCATTAACAAATTTTTTTCACAAAAATTGATTAAAATAATATTTTTAAAATATGATTGTCGATAAAAAATAAATTTACATCGTAAATAAGTTTTTCTAAAAAAATTTTAAAAAAAATTTAAAGTTTATTTGTGATCAAAATTCTATTTACATTGTTAATAATTAAAAAAAATTTCTCCCAAATTTTTTCTAAAAAAATCTTTCCAATAGCAATTTCATAAAAAAATTAATTTTGAATTTTATTCCATCAAAAAAAATTTTCATCCAAAAAATTTAACAAAAAAATGATATTAAAAAAAATATTCATGATGAAAAACAAAATTATTTTTTTTAATCTAAAAAATTTTTGGTCTAAAAAAATTTTTCAAAATAATTTCATCAAAAAAATTAACTTTCTATTAATCAAAAAATTTTATATAAATAATTTATTTGTAATTTTTCCTTCAAAAAAATTTTTTCTCTCAAAAAAAAATTACATAAAAAATATAATTATAACGAAAAATTTAATTTATGTCGTTAATAATTGTTATAAGAACAACTCTTCGGCTTTCGTAATGGAATGGGCACTATGAGAGATCAATAGCTTTGAGGTCTTCGATTTTCAAAGAGCTCATCTTCTTCTTGGAGTCCTCGTTCTGAAAGTTGGAGTACGAGAATATCGCGATGATTCTGAGATCGTGAGAGAAATCTATCAAGATAGAGATTTGGAGGATAGGGTAGGGACAGGAAGTTAGAAGTCCAGAAACTCGTATATTGCATGTGAGGATCGAGCATAAAAAATTTAAGAAGAATTGTGTGAGTATCAAAGAGCAATTAACCAAAATCAAAGCAGATCTGCAGATAGTGCAAGTTATGTTATAAAATATAAGCTCATATTTATGCTTTGTATTGCTAGGAAGATGAATGCTTGTATTGTTTGTCTTCTCATGATTGAAACTCTTATAGAGATACATTTGAGCATCGATCGATGCAGAAAGTATGGTATCTTTCGAGATAATGAAAGCTATACTAGAATGCAATGCTTAACTATATGGTTTCTGCATGAAAAGAGGCTCCTTTCGTGCAGCTTAAGGCAGACACTTCATCAGAAAGATTATTGATATTACTAATAACAGTGACAGCGATGAACAGATGAATTTTACGTCGTAAATAAATATATAGCTCATTTCATTTAAAAAGATCTATTCATTCTACTCTACGAATATCATCTATTTTCATATAATTTTTTCATACAAAAAGTTCAATCTGGATCATAACTCACATTTGCTTCTTTACCATATAAAAGGATAAAAGATATATACAGTTACTATAAAAAATAGATGCAGTTGCCATACACAAAAATAAAAATTTAAATTTTATTATTTTTTTAGATTTTTGATTTTTTAAACATTGACGATGAAAATTTTTTTATCATAAATAATTAAATATTTATGATATGAATTTTTTCATCGTAAATACTTAATTATTTACGACGAAAAATTTTCGTCGTAAATAATAAGTAACTTTTGATTTTTTTTTAATTTTTAATTTTTTAATATTGATGACGAAAATATTTTCATCGTAAATAATTAGGTATTGATGGCGGAAATTTTTTTATCGTAAACACTTAATTATTTACAATGAAAAATTTTCATCATAAATAATAAGTAATTTTTGATTTTTTAAAATTTTTAATTTTTTTAAATATTAATGATGAAAATATTTTTATCATAAATAATTACTATTTATGATAAAATTTAATTATTGATGATAAAAAATTTAATTATTTATTATTTTCTTGTTGTGAGGATTCATAGCCCTTCATGGCTACTTTGAAGAGATGTGGATTAGCTAGGTTTCCATCTTATTAGAGATCATGAGTCCCTTACCATGGCCAATACCCTTAGGCTAAAATTGTTCTTAATTAGTTCACATGATATTGCATGCATTAGGATCTACTTTACAGAAATCCAGATTGAAGATGTGATTGGGCATGGATTAAACATTTTACCATAGCCTTCAACTCTTACAAATATAGGAATTGTAATGGCATGAGGCAAGTTTTTGGGTCAAGTCATGAAACCAATGCATCTCCTGTAACTCTAAATGTTGGTCGTCTTTCTAAGGCTTTTACGATTTAAATACTAGATCTTGACACATGCAATGACATGAGGTATAGAAAATCTATTTATAATCAAATAAAGAGGAGAGAGGGGGAGAGAGATGAGATGAGAAGAGAAGCATCCGATATTTTGGAAGTCCCGTTTTCTCAATTACATAGTCGTGCTCTTCTGCCGTTCTCCAATGAGACACACAGAAGATCAAAGATGTAGTCACGTAATTTTTGTTTTTTATTTTATTTTTGAATCCAGAACTTGGCCTTGGAGTAAATTACTTGAGGTATGAACCTCGAGAGATAACACCGCTCAAGGCTCTTCCATCAAAAAAAAAAAAAAAAAAAAAAGGACACACAGCTCAAGGCTCGAATCCCTAGCCCTCGTTTGGAAGGAGGCCAGGGGAGGGGAAAGAAGTAGTGCCATCAAAATAGGCCGTAGCCCGCAGATCGACCCGTTTAGATTTTTAAAATAATAAAATTAAATTAATATTTTAGTAATCTATTTAATAAAAAAAAATTTTAATCTGATCCGTTTATGATCCGACCTATGAAAAGCTGGTGGAGCCTGTCCGTTTATTAAAAAAAATAAAATAATTATATAAATTGTTAAATATTAAAAAAAATATTAAAATCAATCATATGACTAATTTTTTATTAAGCCATCCATCTTTTTTTAATTATAATTAAAAATTATTTAAAATATTTTAATTGAGAATAGAGTCCAAATTTGGACTCAATATTATTTGGACAATATTTGTTGCTTATTGATTTTTTTTTAATTTTATAAAATTTAATTAGTTTAGATCTTTTATAAAGATTAGAGATGGGTTGCCTATTTGATTGATCGTTTATTAAAAAAATTATTTTGACTTGATTCTAATAGGCTCAGCTCATGAAGGGCCGGCCCTCCACGGATCGGGCCAGATCGTTTTGGCGGCTCTAAAAAGAAATTATAATTGCTGAGCTAGTTCTCGCATCAACGGATGCATGCAAGTTAAAATATTTTTTCTAGATCCAAAACCTTTTCAATTTTATGTTTTTTATTCTTCTAAATAAAATGCATGTACTTTGCTCGCGTGGGACTTGAACGAGCGTGGGACCCACTAGTTTATGTGAGAGAATGTACATTAAATGCAGATACTCTCCTTTCTCATCTCCCAATTCGAATCAGGAAAAAAATTGATCCTTCCATCGACCTAAATTCTTAACTACATGGTTTCTTATAGAGATTGACGGCAATTTTCATTTCAAGAATCAAGTCACAAATTACATCCTCCTAAGAATTTCCACTCCAAAAGTCTCTCCTATCAAGCATGCTAGTGTCGTACATGTGCTATGCATGAGTTTGATTGATTTTTTTTTTTTTATCTCTATACAAAAACAAAAGGTAAAATAAAGTTAAATGATTGAATCATCCATGAGATAATTTTTTTTTATAAAAAAAATCAGCAAATTGATTGACGATTAGTCCATCTAATTGGATAAGTCTAGATGCATAAGGCAGTAAGAGTGCAATGAAAATTCAACTTGAGAGATTTAGATAGAAAATACTATGCGGCTCCATGCAATTTTTGACTATCTAAATGAAAAGAATATATATATATATATATATATATATATATATATATATATATATATATATATATATATATATTATACATCTTTTTATTGTATATTTTTGCATTTTTCCTCCTTTTCTTAATCTTGTGCATATCACATGTTTGGTTCTATTTGTTTTTTTTTATGTGATCGAAGAGCTCATATGATCAAACTTCATATCTGTAACTGCATTCTTTTTATTGTACATTTTTGCATTTTTCCTCCTTCCCTTAATCTTGTGCATATCACATGTTTGGTTCTATTTGTTTTTTTTTATGTGATCGAAGAGCTCATATGATCAAACTTCATATCTGTAACTGCATTCTTTTTATAGCCAGATTCTGAATATATATATATATATATATATATATATATATATATATATATATATATATATATATATATATATATATATATATATATATATATATATATAGTACTTGGACTCTAAAAATCTGCAAGTCAACTTTAAAAATCCAGCTCCAAAAGCATACTCCATCACAAACCAAAAAAATCCAATCACCTAATAAGTTATGCTCCATATCAGAATTTGTTCAGACTCCATAATCTTCTCCCCACACCCTCATACCGGTGCTTGGTTAGAGAGACTTGGGTTTTAGAAAAATTATCCAAAAGAAACGGTTAGTTTTATTGTTAGAGAAAATGAATGATTTCTTATTAGTGGCTAATAATTCATAGCGTTGCAAAACATTAATTTTTTTTTGGAGGTTCTTTACATTACCGATGGAAAGTGATAATTTAGAATGAAAATGTATGAAAAAAAAAATATTAATTAAAAAATATTAATACTTTTAAGATAACCAAATGGTTCCACTACAGAAATTCTCAGTCAGACATTCTTATTTCTGCAAAACTCTTATTCATTGAATACATAAACTCATGTTTGCTAGCTTGTTAAACACTTATATTAAGCATGGTTTACCATCATTTGTTATCTTGAGAGATGTTACGGTGGTTACCATGAGAGCCTCGAATCGATGGTTGCCATAAACATTCGAATCGATGCGGTGTCGAGAGCTACTTCAAATTGTCAAGCCACCAATCATTACGCAGAGCGAAGCTGTCTACCCCGAGTGGATCAACTCAAGTGTTACTGACTCCCCCAATCTCATAGAAGCGATTGAAGGCTGGATTATCTCGCCCACAATAGCATATTCAAAGGCTTTACAATCTTGGATCGCACGATCTCACATCTATGCAACCAGCTATTCGACAACTTTCTATATAAACCACTAGAGCCCCAAGGATCAGGTAAGCCAATCAACCCTTCTCAGAGAGCTCGTTGCTGCTATATAGTTCTCTGAATCTTACTTAAGCGTCGGAAGATCCTCATCGGAGCCACAACCTTCGGTTTGGACTTGTTTTACAGGTCACTCCAACGTCAGCATCTCTGTGCGAGGCTCAGTTGCCCTCTCTCCGACCTCGACCAATTTCAACAACAACAGATAGAGGAAGGACCACATTTGCATCATGGCTCTTAAACGAACATCTTCCCGATTCTCCAACACTGCCGCCTCTCATCAGGTGGTAGGTCAAGCCAATCAACCCTTCTTAGAGAGCTCATTGCTGCTTTATTGTGTTCTGAGTCTGACTTAAATGTCGGAGAATCCTTGTCGGAGCCACAACCTTCGATTTGAACTTATTTTGTAAGTCACTTCAGCTCCAGCATCTCTACGCAAGGCTCAGTCACTCTCTCTCCGACCTCGACCAATTTCAGCAGCAACAAAAGATTTTGGTGAAGGCAAGGAGCCTCTCATATTTTTAATTAATGTGATCATCTTTGTTGGAACAGTAGAAGATATTTCTTTTTCTACGAACGTTCTCTTCACATACTAGCTAACAAGTTTTTTTATTATTATTTTTTTATTTTTTTATTGGATCAGATTTGTTCGGATTATTTTCTTTAAAGTGGTTTAATACATTTTTTATTACTCAAAAAGGAATACTAATTATCCTAAGCTAAAGTTTACTCCAAATTACAACACAGCCCTAAGCATCACCACTTCTTTTAAAAATACCACTTGTGTAAAATACATCCAGTCCAATGATTAACTAAAGCTTGGTAGCATCATACGACAGTTCTTTTGATCTAGTTCCTTACGGCAGCAGAATTGGATATATATTATAAATTATTGAATTGAAAGTCAAAAAGGTTATTATCATGAAGACGTGTAAGAGTGGTATAACAATATTCTTTTACAATAACAGTCCAAAAGAGGAGAAAACTATAACAATAAATCATTAGGAAAGAACTTAGCAAACACATCAAGGTGTGAGAACATTAAAAAAACCGATCGTTAGACCACACCAATTGTACAAAGCTAAGATATGGTGGTTAGTGGTGAAAATATCTATGCACAAAAGACTCTGCTTAAATTTAGACCCCAACAACCCACCTGCTAGACATGCGCATGCACACACTTGTACACAAAGACAAGGCTTATAAAATATGTGAAATTGGCTTTATATCACATGATCTATTACAACCTACCTTTAGTACCTATATTCAGTGAACTGAACTATTCCTACTTATATTTTCAATGTAAAGATAAAGTGATCTGGGACTTTAATATGCCAAGTACCTTGGGGTTCTTGAAAATCCAATGAAGCAAAGAATCTCTCAGGACTCATTTGATTCACAAGAAAAAAAAAAGAAAAATATGGTCAATGGGAGAAAGAAGAAATTTCTCTTGTTTGATTGGAATTTTTAAAAAAAAGATATTGAAAACTAGCATTCCTATAGTAACAAAATTTTTTTGATTCATAGGACAAAAAAAGTTTTTCGCTTTTCGAGCTAGAAATTGGGATCTTTTTTTTTTTCCTCCAAATTTACCTTTAAAAATATGAATAGAATTGGATAAGATTTTTTTTTTCATTAAAAATATGATAGATTTTTTTATATAGTTTTTTCAAAAATAGATAGATGCAAAGCCAAATATAAGGCACACCACACTTTAGAATATACCATTTTTGCATGATCAACCAAACGAACAATTCTTGATTGGACCATAGATTATTAATCTTTTTTCTTTCATTTTTTTCTCCTTAACACACATCTTATCATGCTCTTAATATCTTTCATTGCTTAACAACATGCATTTCCATTTATTTAACCTGTTTCTCTCATCTTAAGTACCAAATTATCTATAGCACTTTAGACAAGGTCCAACTAATAATTTCTCCAATCAAATATATCAAAAATACTTTCTTAGATATCGTATTTCTAAAAATCAACTTTCTAGAAAAAAATATTTCAATAAAAAAAATTCTTCCCAATAAATCAAACAAGTCCTTGAAAATCGTTCTTCCCCTTTTTTTTTTCTAAAAGAAAGTGAGGGAACTGCCAATGCTATAATGATTTAGGACTTAAATGTTAGATTCTAGTTCATAGCCTCTAGTTGCTAAGTAAAAGGATGTGAACATTGAGACAAGCTCACTCATGATCCCCTCTTCTATTTTTGAAATAATCAATGAGTTCAATATCTATGCAACCAAGTAGGGCTGAAACCATATTAGATATAAGCACATCTATACCTATTTTTATTTTATTTGATAAATAAATATATATAAATATAGATATTAATCAGATGCAAAAATTTATATCTATATTTATTTTAAACAGATAAAATATAAGTCGGATATTAAAAGTATAGATATAAATATGAATATAAATCTAATAATTAACTTTTGTGACCACATAATCGAAGATATTACAAGTAGATGATAAATCAAATTAATAGTATATTAATATAATTATATATTTTAAAAAAAAAATTCTTAAGTGCCATATAAATTAAATAAGATTATAAATAGTGTTGAGTGGATGTCTGGCCAGGACACCACCCAACAAGTGGTATCAGAGCAAGGTGGTACAAGGACGTAGATTGCAGCGGTGGTGAGCAAGACTGAAGATGGAGAAGACAGGAACAATCAAGATGGAGATCAACAAGTTCGATGGTAAGAGCAATTTCTTCTTGTGGCAGGCAAGGGTGAAGGACGTGCTCATCCAACAGGGGTTGATCGATGCTCTCTTGTGCGATGAGAAACCGACCACCATGGAGGTGCGGGATTGAAAACGGCTACAGATGCAGGCGGTGAGTATCATCCACATATACCTGGCAGATGAGGTGGTGATCCATGTGCTGAGCGAGACTTCCCCGACGGTGCTGTGGTCGAAGCTCGAGGAGTTGTACATGGCGAAGTCTCTCACCAACACACTTTTTCTCTGGAGACAGTTTTACCAACTGTGGATGACTGAGGGACAGAGCATGCAAGAGCATTTGAGCCACTTCCAGAAGATCCTCACCGACCTTCTCAGCGTTGGTGAGAACGTTGAGGAGAAGACCAGGGCGCTGGTTTTGCTGGCGTCACTTCCCCCTTCGTACGAGTCCTTGGTGACTGCTCTTCTAGTGGGGAAGAGCACTATCAAGATGGACGAGGTCACCGCGGTGATACTCCAGAACGAAGTTCTCAGGAGGGAGAACCCAGCTTCGAGCTCAGGTGGCGATAGCTCAGTTTTGGTGGCTTCTGAAGGTGCAGGAGGTGGTAGACGGAGCGACAGGAGATCGCAACGAGGGCGGTCTAAGTCCAGGAGGGACTTGAGCAAAATCAAGTGTTACCGGTGTGAGGAGTTGGGGCATCTAGCCAGAGATTGCCCTCAACTTAAAAATCGGACGGTGGCTGCTGTAGCGACGGCCGGCAGCGATTTAGATGGAGATGTCCTGGAGATATCTGACGATGTATCTACTTCTTCCCAGCAGTGGATATTAGATTCTGCATGCCCCTATCATGTATGTTGCAGAGAGGAGCAGTTTGACTCCGTGGAGAATAGTGAGGGTACTGTATATCTGCCGGATTGATCGAGCTGTACGATCAGAGGCATTGGGACGGTTAGCTGGAGGATACATGACGGTGCAGTGAGGAGATTGGGGGAGGTCCGATACATACCCGATTTCAGACGGAATCTTATCTCACTTAGCAGACTGGATTCGAGAGACTACAGGACGGTAGCTGGTGGAGGAATCCTGAGGGTGCTACGTGGCGATAGGATTGTGCTGGAGGGAAAGAATGGGAGCAGAGGACATTATTACCTGGCAGGGAGTCCGGTGCGAGGTGGAGCTTTGGGAGCCAGGCGGAGCCCAGAGCGAGGTGGAGCTCCAGGAGGCGGATCGGGCACGAGACAGGAGACTCGAGAGGATGAGAGGCGACGTCGTAAGGTGAGATTCCTATTGCCGCAGGATGATGCTCCGAGCAAGTCTCAGGTCAGGAGGAGCACAGCATACGACGGAGATGGGATCGAGCAGCCTGGCTCGACTCCCATGTTTGCCTATCCATGATCAGCAGGCGATTGCCCCAGGGCATGAGGGCGAGGAGATCCAGAAGCTCTCAGAGTTTGGAAGAGGCCGAATATCGAGTCGAGGTAGAGATTGTTAGGATTTGATGCCTCGAGATTTAGCCCACATTGAGCCTACAGTGAGGTTCGCGGCAAAAAATGGAGTCCAACGAGACTAAAATCATCCAAAATGGAGCTCGAATGGAGGAGATACGAGCTTTTGAAGTCGGCACGACATTCGAGGCGGTGGAGGACCGCCGGTGACCGACGGCGGGCGGCAGTGGCGCGGCCACAGGCGGCGGCGCGCGGGACGCGCGACCCAGGCAGGCGTGCGGCCCAGCCTGGCGCGTGGCCCAAGCGGGCGCGAGGCCCAGCCTGGCGCGCGGCCCAGGCGCGCGCAGGCCCGCGCGCAGGCGCGGCCCAGGCCCGCACGCACGGGCCGGCCCAGGCCCAGCGGCCTGCTGGCTCCTTTGCCCCGGTCTGCCGTGGACCGGGCGGTCCACGGCAGGGCCTGTGGACCGCGTGGGCATTTCCCACACGTTTCTCGCGGTCCACGGTACTATTCCGTGGACCGGAGTGCGATCGGAGGGCCCAGGTGATTTTCGGTGACGATCCGACAGTTCAGGAGGTTGATTTGGCTTGTTTAGGACTCTTAAACCTAATCTAATTAGGTTAAAACCCTGTTTAACCATTTAAAAGGGTCCTGTGACGAATAGAGAAAAGAGGTGGATCGATTTTTGCGCCGTACGAAGCCCGTACGAATTCGAGAGGAGAGAGAGAGGCGAGAGCGCTAAGAGAGAAGGAGCAGGAGGCTCCTGGACAGCGATCGTCAGGCACTTCAGGGTTCAGGAGGGGTCTTCAAGAGAGAGAGAGCTTTTGTGAGGGGAACTTCTAGTGAGAGAGAATTGGGTGTACAAGGGTTGAGGGTGAGGTCTCCTCTTGTAAAATTTCTTTTTCATAGTGAAGTTTGCATGTCCCGTGGAGGCGAGCCCTTTTGTGGCTGATCGACGTATTTTGATTGTTTTTCTTTTGTTTTGTTTCTTCTTTCTTCCTGCTGCATCGCATGGTATTGAAAAGATCTTGAGAGGTGGTGTCCTGACCAGACATCCACCCAACAAATAGAATCAAATATTTGAATATAGATCAAATAGTTGTCTATCCATATCCACATCTATTTTTTGATATATGTAGATATGGATACGAATGTTAATTAGATACTTAAATTTCTATTTATATTCAGATAGATTCGGATATAAAAGTGGGTCTGGATGGATTTTATACTATCCAATTTCACCGCTACAACCAAGGGTCATATTTGTTAATGACGAAAGGGTGCGAACTAGCTTAATTGATAATATTAATTTTATTGATACCAAATGTCTGGGTTTGATTCTATCTGTTTTCCATTTTAACAAGCTTCCATTCACCTATCGGAGAAAAAGGTTGCAGACCCATTTGTAGCATAGATTTCAATCATCCACCAATAAGCAGTCTCTATTTATCACATGAATAAGGTAGAGCCTTTGGATTTGAATTGAGTTGTTCAAGTGGCACGAGAAGTCTAGATAAATTAATAAAAATTTCCTCCATTTTTTTGGGGTTACGGAGCTAAGTGGTGGATAAGGGTTGAATTTTTCATGAGAAAGAACACATCGTTCTTCCTGCAAATTTACTATTGAATTGTATATTACATAAGTCTCAAAGTACTTCAAACTCTATCATTCGTTCATCTACGTAGATCTCAATGTAACTAATACATAATCCAATGATGGATTTGCATAAAGGAAGATGAATCCTTCTTTCATATAAAAGATAGAAGACAATCCGATAAGTCATAGCTGACTTTGCAGCTGACCTGAAATTTTAGTAATTAGTTCATCCAATCTTTTTTGTATTAAGGAATGCTGGTCCTTATTATGGAACATATCATTATGGTATGGGATAGCTAACTACCAAAGATACTATATATTATAATATGAGATGACTGGTATTGAATATATTATTATGGCACGTAATGACTACCATGGAATACCATTGCAGCATAGAATGATATGAGAAGAATATCTATTTCCTGTCTATTTTCCTTATTTGTTTCTCTAAATATCTTGGTATCTTTCTGTAGTTGTTCTTTCCTCCATTGTTTTATTACAGCTGTTGTTGTGCATTACTTTCTTTTTTTTTTTTTATTCAGTCCTATCAATCTTAGGATTATAATTATTGTTGTGGAGGTCATCCACCATCTGACCCAATCTTTCCTTCTCGGGTTGCAGCCGAGCACTCACCGACGACTCGACAATATTATCTCGGATGCTAGAAAAAGATCCAAAAAAATTGAGATAAAATGACTATATGTCATCGACTTCTATCCGATCTCCTGATTGGATATTTATTGATCCCAAGGTCGGAATCTAATCGATGATAGAAAATGGGTTTCAATAACCTACACAGGTCCTCAATTTTGTATCGATCTCAAGTCATCAATTCATTCGGTCAAGTGGGCGACTCTTAGAATCTCTCAATAATTTTCAGAATATAAATACGATCATCTATGACTAATAATCTTAATTCACAGGTTAAAATTTTAGAGAAAGAATTCTCTATCCCAATAGTTTGTTAGGTTGAGATTTAGCAATTTAGGAAATTAGGATCTAATAGCCTATCAGATTCTGATATAACAACTTACAACATCACTTCTATATAAAAAGGTAATAAAGGAATCCTTAGATAAGTTGGACTTTTGAGAAAAATTTTGTTTTTGTTTTTTCTCTTTTTTTTTTTTTTTTCAAATTTTGATTAATTTAGACATCGAAAGATTCTTCATCGGAGAACTTTCGATGAGAGTGAATTTTTCTTACAAATTTTTCTTGACGTCCCAACCACTGGATTAGTACCGTGTCTCTGAATCGAAAGGAGTTCGATCACAATTACATTCGTCCTGAACCAGAGTCCGCAACAACAATTATATTGTAAGATTATAAAAATGCACATCAATAAAAGGCTCCTGACCCTCTTTACCAAACTTTTCAGTGATTCAGTTAACAATACCAGGTAGACAAATACTTACCTAGTATTTCTTTTAATCAGAATAGCTTAGTATCAGCTGAAATGACGCATGTTACCTCCTAACGTGGCAGGGACAAGAAACTCAATTGCCAGAAAGATTTCCTCCACGGCAAGGATTTTCTTTTCTATGCAAAACGACAACAGATTGAATATACTGTTCATACGTAATATCAAAATTACCAAAATGATCGAAACCATATAGTTTGTCCATACGCATATATACTGGGAAAACGAATTCAGGCTTCAAAACACATCCGGAAATGATTAAACAAAGCCAAAAAAAAAAAATCACATATAGATTTTTTTTTGGTATAAACGGACGATCATATCAGTCTGATGCGAGAACAGCCCAAAAAATTAAGATACAAAAAATTGCATAAGTCCAACGGACAATCTCCTCCATATCTCCAGATCCGATCGCTAGAATGGTCAGCAACAAAAGCTGTCATCCAGTCTGCTACAGTATTAGTCTCTTGATAAACATGCAAGACTCTGATTGCAGTAGCATGACGAAGAGAGGTCCAAATATTCCGGATAAGAAGATGACCTTCGGGCTGCATGCCCAGCACCCTTGAAGCCAAGCAATGATAGTGGCAGAGTCATCCTCAAGGAAGATCTGCTTCGCATGAAGCTGCTACCTGGCAAAGATGACCTTTGTCCAGGCAGTATGAAGCTCCGCACTGGGGATAGAAGACTCAAAGAGATGGGAGAAAATCTACCATCAGAGCTGCGGATAATAAACCCAGCTCTGCCTCTTCCATCTCTGACGCTGCCATCGAAGTTTACCTTGATAAACCCCAAGGATGGGGGATCCCAAAAGATAAAAAGAACCCTGTGGGTCGTTGTCGAAGCAACCAGGGAGCTCCAGGGATCGGAGGTGTCAAGAACCAGAGTGGCAATATCAAACGGACAATACTCCTGAGCAAGACAGACAGCTATGTCCAAAATTCGATGAGCAAAAGTCACATCACCATCAAAGATGAGGGTGTCCCTAGACAGCCAGATCTGGTAAGCAATATAAGCCAGCTACTCAGCAACAGCGATCAATTTGTCACTCATGCTCTGACGAATCAAGACAAGGAAGGAATCCAAATAGGGATCAGTACTCGTCACTCAAGGAGAACCACCCACCTGTCTCCAAATAACCCTCATCCTTACGCAGTGCAACACAACATGCTCTACGGACTCATCCTCTATCCCACAAACTTGATAAGAGGTCGGAACCTCCATGCCTCTATTCCTAAGAAGAGCCCAAAGAGGAAGCCAGTTCCAAGCTAGCTTTCAAATAAAGATCCTCACCTTGGGATGGGCAGCAACTCACCAAATCCAAGTAGTGTCAATCCTCCTAGTAGATGCTGGTGCATACAACTGGGAAAGGTCCCTTAACGAGACCCTAAGGCAGCAGGAACACTCCCAAACCCTCGCATCCTGAGTGGGGTGCATAGGAATGGGGATGGTAATGATCCGCTCTACAAGTGGACCCCCAAAGAGCTGAGTAATCTCCTCTCTTCTTCAAATGGAGCCATCAGTAGTAATGAGGTCAGAGACTCTCATGTGGTCATCCACCTCAGTGCTGATGAGGGTCGGCTAGCGGGAGAGAGGAACGTCTGAAATCCAGGCATCCTAGATCACCTCTATCGATCGTCCATCCCCAATAAAGTATCTGATCTAGTCAATAACATCAAGTCCATGGGTGCAAATCTTCCTCCATATGAAAGAGCAACCTTGGGGAGCATGGATGGGGATCCAGAGGCTTCAGCCGCTATAGCGGGCCCTCATCACTCTACTCTATAAATAGTTAGGCTGGATCAGAAATCTGGTCGCATGCCTCATAATCAAAGTCTCCCACCTCGTGATCACCAAGGAGTGGATCCCCGGGCTACCATCCCACATGGGCTGGCACACTACATCCCAGGAGAGAAGATGAACATGATGACGATCATAGTTGGAATCCTACAAAAAGTTGTAAAATTGCTACTCTATCTCTCTGATACAAGCAACTGATACAATTGTATTCATCAAGAAGTATATCGAAACAGAGCTCGGCATCAATCTCACCGTAGCCATCCTGTTCATGAAGGATAGGGCATCCGCCTGCCAACCCTGAAGATGCTCGTAGACCTGCTACTCTAGAGATCTGCACTCAGTCCGTTGGAGTCGATAACTCATGATCGAAACTCCAAGATAGGATAGTATCTAAGTCTGCTCCCAGATTTCTAGGATCTCCCTAATCACCGATCTAGCTTGGGGCTTCATTTTCGGGCTAAAGATGACCGCAGACTTCTGGATGTTGACCAGCTGGCCCAACGATCGACAGAAGGCCCTGACAATAGAGGCAAAGCGCTCCATATTCTAGGTGGAGATGCGTCCAATAAGAAGACAATCATCTGCAAAGAGATGGTGCGAGAGAGGTAGGGCATTAGGGGGTAGGCCAATATGGCTCCAAGATCTGCCCCTGAACCGTCGTTCACAAAGCCTTGGATAAAGCATTGGCACATAAAATGAATAGGTAGGGGGAGAGAGGGCAACCTTGACGAAGACCAACAAAAGAGAGGAAGAACTCCGTCGAAGAGTTGTTGATCGAGATGGCGAAACTCGAGCCCTCAACATAGTCTATGATCCAATCAATCCACTTGTCCCCAAAACCCAGCTCCTGAAGCGTCCGTTGGAAGAAAGGCCAACATCTCTGATCATAAGTCCGCTCCATATCCAACTTGATCGCCATGAGGCTGCGATGACATGGCGCTCTCTGGAGGTCATGCATAATATTGTCAGTGATAGACTAACCTGCAACAAAAGCACCCTGCTCTAGGCTAATCAGATGAGGCATCCATGGCTTCAGCCGTCCCACCAGGACCCTCGCACACACCTTGTAGAGGATGGTGCAAAGATTGATAGGCCTGAAGTGCTTTGAGAGTGAAGTGTCAGGTCGCTTCAGAATGAGGGTGATCAAAGTCTGCTTCCATACCGTCGATACACCCCTGGACTGGAAGGCCACCTACACCGCCTCCACAACCTCCCTCCGAATGATCGACCAGTACCAACGGAAGAATAGTAGAGGAAAACCATCAGGCCCTGAGGCATTATCCTCTCTAAGAGACCAAAGGGCATCACACACCTCCTCAAAAGACATCGGACGGGTCAAAGTGTCATTCTCCTGCACAGAGATGAAAGTCACCTATTGAGCACCGGGGATGGGGTGGTCATCACCAAGCATCATCGTCCATCGATCCTTAAAAAGTGAAGGATCTCTACTCGGATCCCTCCACCATCATCCACGACATTGCCATCCCTTCTGCGCAGCTGTTCGATACAGTTGGTGGACCTCCGGATCAAGGTGGATTGTTGAAAGAATCTAGTGCTTCAGTCTCCCTCCCAAATCCATTAGACTCTAGACTTCTATCTCCATAAGGTCTCTTATTGCCTCAGTAGAGAATGATACTCGGAGAGCTTACTGTGAAGCTCCCCTATGTCAAGCTTATGCAAGCCACCATCCTGATCCTCCCTCATCTGTAGCTCCACAATGTCCGCCTCAACTTGCTCAATCTAATGAAAAATGTCACCCGCCTCCAAGTGATTCCATCTGAGGAACCTGCGTTTGGCCAGTTCCAGCCTGTGGATCACCCTATACCTCTCATCTCCATGGATCGGCAACCTCCACACCTCCCACACCAAGTTCTAAAATCTCAAATAAAAGATCCAGAACTTCTCAAACCAGAAGGGGCCCCTGGACCGGTCCAGGCCATCTGTCGAAATAAGGAGCGGCAGTGATCCGAGACAATCCTCGGTAGGTGCTGAACACAATACCCCAGATAACACTGGATCTAATCAGCTCAAGTAAGAACCCAGTCGATCTTCTCCCAAATGCGAGCTGATCCATATCGGTTGTTGCACCAGATAAATTTAGGGCCAGTGAATCCAAGATCAATCAACCCATAGCTACCGATAAACTCTTTGAAATTTTGGGACTCCATGCTATCCCCCTGCTGCCTGCCACCTCGCTTCTCATGGGGATTCATGATGCAGTTGAAGTCCCCAGTCACCAGAGAAGGCACTCCCTACGTCAAGAGTCTAGAAATCTCCATCCAAAGCACCCTCCGGTTTGTATAGTCGGTGCTCGCATAGATACCTGAAAGGAGCCAGAGTCTCTCAGACTGATCCGTGATGACAAGAACCACCTATTGCTTACACCTGTGGAAAGCATCCACTCTGACCAATCCACGATGCCACATCACCAAAATGCCTCCAAATAGACTCTGAGACTCTACAGCATAAGAACTTCAGGCCATAGGGATTCTTTATCTGGTTCAAGCCAACCCAGCCCCAGAAAGACGATCTCACTCAGCACACAAATATCAGGATCATGCTACTGGATCAATCGATCGAAGATCGACCGAAAGGAAGGCTTCTCCATCCCCCAACAGTTCCAGAGCAAGGTCCTCATGGAGAATACTCACCAGGAGGGGGGCCAGCACTTGTATCCCCCTCACTCAGAGAGTCCACCTCAGTCACATCATCCATAGAGCCCTCCCTCTTGGAGGCCGTCCCCTCCTCGTGGATGGCCTGTCTGAGTCTAACCACCACACTGCCATAAGAGGGAACCTCCATCTAAATCTCAAACCGCTGCTCTGACACTACTATTATCACCGGAGCACCTCTTGGCTCTCGACGCCCATCCCCTGGCTCCAGCAGGTCGCACTCCAGTGGGGCCCCCTCTGCCTCCATCATGTCTCTAGCAATGAAGATAAAGAGCCCAGGGCCATGGGGACCCACTAACTCTTCCAAGTCTGTGGGTGATTAGGCGACAACCTTCTCTTTTCCCTTATTTTTCTTTGTTCCCCCTTTTTTGGCCCGCTTCAAGTCCAATTCATGGTTAGTGGGCTTGGCTGGAGCCCGGCCTGAGTCAAGATCAATGGACTAGGCTCGCTTGAGCGGAGCAGCCACCTGCGCATGCTTCTCCACACTCGCTTGGCCCATATTTGATTGGGCTGGGCCGTCCGCCACAGCGCATCGCATAGACATGCGCTCATCCCCGCTTACCGATCCCCGGCCAGCCAGTAAGGCAAAAGGATTCAGCCACGAATTCTTCCCCGCGCCCTTCACTGGCGACGCCACACCCCCTGCCGACTGCCCGACCATCAGCTTCAGGCACGATCGGTCAGGAGATCTCCGCCATGCAACCTTTGCCGGCTAGCTCCAACCATCATCGCCGACCACCACTTTCACTCGATTCAAGCAAGTCTCCATGCATCTCGGTTCAGGCTGACTCACCAGTGAGTTGGGCCTAGTCGACTCGGTCCTCGTGCTTCTCCCATCTACCCATCCCCTAGTCTCAACTCCCACTGGCGGACGGCCAACAATCGAGGTCCAAGAGGAGGGCTGCCATCCTTCGGTCATCCTCCACCTCCTCTAGCCAAAGCAGGTTATCCGGAGCTAGCCTTGCCCCCGATCGACAGGCACTCTCTGGCAGATGGAAGTGTCTATAACAGAGACACACTCCGTTGAGGCACTTGGAAACAAACTGCTGCCAGAAAGGTTTGGCTGGACTGATAACCAGAACCCCCCGTCGTAGCAGGCGGCCAAGGTCAATTCTGATGCATGCACGAGCGAACCCCAGCCACCGCAAATCCGCCGTGCACTCATCAAGGAACATCAGTTCACCGGCCGGCCTCAACACCTTCGAAATGGCTTCCAAGTCCCAGAATTTCATCAGAAGCCGAGGGAAGCGCACCCATACCAAGGCTTTCGTAATCACCCCTTCCACCAGAAAGAAGCCCGACCTCCATGGCTCGAGGGCAAGGGCTTGGCCTGCCACCATCTATGGCCGTCGGAGCACCTAGTCAAGCTCCACTGTCTCTCCAAATTGGAAGAGAAATAGCTCTTTCTCCAGTCCGTACGGCACGATGTCGCCTTTGATTACATTCCGGAGTCGGAACTCCCTAGCCACCAGCTCCGACGACACCCATCGCCCAAAGCTCCTACCAACTATCATAATCGCCTCCCATCACACCGATCGCTCTCGAAAGAACTCTTCTAGGACTTACATCATCTTCGGAAACCATCGAAAAAGCTCCTTCACTTCCTCCGGTGACGGCTCTGATGAAATCCATACAGTCCTCCTTTGTACAGCTCATTTCTAACTCATCTCCGATTTATCATCACCCTTCAGTCGGTCCGTATCTTGCTCGCCACTAGCTACCACCTCGACGGCACCGATAGCCATCTGTACGTCGGCGATCATACTCAAAAAGAAAATACCATGGATCTTAAAGCACACTTGAGAGCAACTTACCCCTCCTCAAAATACAGAACCCCGATTTTTTTTTTTTAAGGTACAAGAAAGCAATTGTAAAATAGAATCCATCAGTACGGTTTAACTTTATAAAGGCCGGAAATTGCACATCTATTTGCCTTTTATCATTGTGAGAATGAGCAAGATTCCCTGCTTTTTGTGCCTGCAGCTCCCACTTCCGTTTCAAGTAACACGTTCGGCAGCCGTGCATGCTTCCCAAAATGCCCCCCCATTTTCCTCGCCCGCTCTTTCTCAGCGAAGCGTCACAAGAGACGTCTCGTTCGCTCGTAACAAAAAACAAATCGAATAAAATAAAACAGACGTCACATTCGGGACTTCCCCCGAATTTTTGGTGAACTGTAGGCGCGCAGAAAATGCTGTGGCCGAGTTAAAACAGCACGGGGTCGCTTCTGATGTACCGTCAGTATGTTTTAAGACCCGGAAAGAAGAAATGAGAATGGGATTTTTTTTTTAATGCACAAGAGGAGGATAGCCTTTTCTTTCCGAACGCCATTCTGTAGTTCTTTCTTTTATTTCCCTTCTAATAGCTGTTATTCTCAGAATATAATTATTAAATTAAAAGTGAAAAATAATAGCTATCACTATATCCGCCCTAACAGACATAAGAAAAAAAAGTAATATGCTCTGATTATCAGTCAGCAAACAAAAAATCATTGTATTTTCATAGTTGCATTGAGGATCCGAGTCTTGAAGATATTAAAATAAATAATGAAAATTTTGAAGGTCCTTAACATCATTATAATATATATGTGTTATACCACCGTGAGCTATTAGATCTGATCATGGATCCATGATAGTATCTCACGAAGTACCAAATTTAATCACATAGATTTATTTTGATGAGCAAAAATTTTTGAGCTATAGTCCTTTCAAGTACAGGTAATGGCCAGTGTAGCCTAATTATTCTATTGACTGGATGGTTCCCATCTAATTATGTATTGAATGTCTAGAGTATTTGAAAATCTTATATGTATTAACGGGCTGTCTTCGAGATATATTGTTGACCAAAATGAGTGATTGCATTTATTTAGAATTCTGTAGCGTAGTTAGATCTAAAAAATTTAAAAGAAAAAAAAAAAAAAGAAAGTCTAGATCATCAATTACTTGTGCAGCAATTTTTTTTATTTTCTTAGGAAACTAACGCCTGAATGGAAACTGGAGTTCGAATTGTATCTTTCATGCGAAAGATACCAACCATTGGATGGTGTAATAGCTGCTTTAAGAGCTGTGCAGATGGAGGGAGGGAAGATACTGAGGGTGCTTTGAGAGCTGTGCGCATGTTTTGAGAGGCGTAATCCAACGGTTGATCATTCTTTCGAGCGAAAGCCGCAACCGGCACCCGCTCTCCCATCGTCCTGCGGCATACCACACCCAAAACTCCAATAACCCCTCCCAGTCCCCAGGGCCAGTTTATCTGAATCGTGTCGTTTCTTCCTCGTTTTCTCCCTGTTCTCGTCTCTGAAGGTAGACGTGAGCGGCGGCGGGCGTTTCCTCTTGCTCTCTCTCTCTCTCACGCACACATTTATCCTCATCTTATTCCCTCCACAGGATTTTTCCCTTTCCTATCCCGCTTATTCTTGGCCTTCTTCCCGATTTTACTGTTATTATTATTATTATCCGCGCGATCCTCGCCTTTCGCCCTGCGATCAGGGAATGGCGGCTCTCCCGCACCCGACCCCTTCTCCCAAGATCCTCGTCCGCTCCTCCCCCTCCAACCTTGCCCTCCTCGCTTCCCACCGGACCCTCCTCCTCGGCGATCTCTCCGCTCTTTCTCTCCGGCCGCAAAGGTCGAGGAGACTCGGCCGGAGGAGCTGGTCTTCGGCGTCCGTGAGGGCCGTCCTCGACTTCGACGTCTCCAGCGCCGCCCTTAATGCATCATCAAACGTCTCCTCGCGCCAGCGTCGACAGCAGGATGATGATCATCGGTCTAAGGTACTCTGTTTTCGATATGCTTGCTGGTTCTTCTACTGATCTCCTCCTGTTCTGCTTCATGGCTTATGTACATTCAAACTTTGAACTTTTTGATCATATATCCGGTCTGAAACCTTTTAGATTATTTGGTTATAGGTGATCCGAAGTGCTTTTAAAGGTTTGGATTTTTTTTCCTTCAGTTATATGATGGAAATTTGCGTACTTTGTACCGGGAGTTGCCGCTTTTTTGATTAATTTTATTCGTCAAAAAAAAATCTACTGAGCTTGTCTGATCAGTGACCGGAACTGTTTGATGTAAATTTCTTGTCTGATGGATTGCATATTACAGTGTAATCATGCTAGACTGGCTTTCTAGATTTATGGTGTTTCTGGTATTGTTATTGAGAATTGACGATGTGAGTTAGGTAGACTGCTTACAAGCAGGGCAACTTTTTGTTGGCTATTGAGATTATTATTTCATGAGTATTGTGAGTAGAGTTGAAGTAAGGGCCTGTTTGGACTGCTGCTATTTGAGCTGTGGTAAGTACACTTTACTGAGATTGGATTTTAGGTAGTCAATTGGATATAAGTGGACTTTGGTGATGTACATAGAGTTGATAAAAGTCCCTAACTTGCTACAGCTTGCAGCATGAAATGATGCTTTTCAGATTATGCTAGAACTGCAAGTAACATCGCGAACTGCAAGTAACATCGTGAAGGACAGGATGATGATTATCTAGTTACCACATTAAATTTTAGTATTCTAGCATTCTGGAGATCATCTCTTTCATTAAAAAAATTGTGGTATAGAAGTGCTTGAATGTTTTAGTGCAAGGAGAAAACTTAGTGCCAAATACCAAGCCTAGGATTTTTTTTTGCAATTCACCTTCTCGGTGATGTATAATTAGGAGATCATTGTAGGGTCATTTGTGCCCTAATTGTGAGGCTTATTATGATGCAAAACAAGTTTGTGCAGTTTGAGGAGATGAAGACATGTTACTTATCTTTACAGAGTACTCTAGGATCATCCATGTCTTTTGTCTCAATTCATTGTAGTTATGTATTGGAGATTTAACTCGCATATCTCCGGTGCTTTTGGTAGGGAAAATAATTATTGCAAAAATTGCATTGTGGAGAGCTTGGGCATTACCTAAAATCATGGTAAAACTCTTGTGATGGTGCTTTGCAGGTAATATCGGCTAAATGATGACTGGGGGCCTGGAGAGTTGGGTTCAAAGTCATACTAAACACAGGCCTCTAGGGTCTGATGTTAGTCCTTAGTACTCTATAGGTGAACATTGGCGTGAACTTTGTCCTAGATCTTGCTAAGATTGTGAAGCATTTTAATTCTATCTTTGTGGGGGTGGATTTATCCTTTCAGAATCATTTAGCCATCCATGCAGTTATGACATATTTGCACTAGAAAAGAAAAAAAATGGTACATCATGCCATCAAAACTGAAAAATTTGGCACAGTATATTGTTGCAATCACTAGAAAGTATCTGCACTGAGTCTCAATTAGGCTTGTCTTTTGACACAATTAGGGAGAAACATGATTGGGGCTCATCACTTATTTCTCAACCAAGCTGGCCCAAATATGCCTTGAATCATGAATGGTTATTGTTCTGTCAGTAAAACTCTTTGTTCTTTCTTTACATTTTATGATATTATTAAGAATTTTTAAGAAATAACCTGATTGGTATTCCTTCACTTTTGACACTCTTACAAAGTAACGGATTTGCTTGACTTTACAAAAGGACTAAACAGGTCCAGTAAGTTGGGAATAGGACTTCTCAAATATACATGCTAACAGGACATTCAATTAATTCAATTATCTGGCTGTTTATGTCAACTTATCAGGTAAATTATAGCTCTCTGCAGTGGTTATAAACTTACTAGGAGCCTAGGAGCCTTATCAAGTTCATTATTTCTAGTTGGTCTAAAATTTGGATTACTTTGGAACACCAAACAAGCCTTGAAACCGTTAATCGTAATAATTGATGATCATTATGGGTATTAGTGGGAAAGATGACCACAAATATTAGGACAACTACATGCTATTATCAATTTAATCTTGAAGAATCGATGCATACTATTTAATTGACATGGACTTTTTCCCATGCAAGCATGTTCTTCCATCTTACCATGAATAAATCCTAGATATCCACACAATCAATCAGCTTTCCTGCTAAATCGCTTGTGTGATTTTGTGATGTAAGATAAAAAATGATCGGCTCAAGACAGCGTTCATGTATCCCTTGCCTGTTTTAGATAATTAATGCAATAATTTAACTCTCAATTTAGAAGAAAATACCGGTCTTTGCTACATATAAGCCAATAACATTTGACTTCTGGAGATTTGGAGTTTGTGTTTTTATTATGCCATGTTCTTGATAGTTGCTCTTTATCTTAATGTCTTCCTGTTTTCCTTTGTTGATATAATTATTTGTTTTACATACATACAGACTGACTTACTGACAGACAGACAGACAGACATACAGACACACACATATTTATACATATATGTGTGCACATATGCATTTTCATGCATATATATGTATATGTGTAGGGTTGGACTATACACTTTAAATTGACTCTTTGGAAAAGGTGTTCAAGATTCAAGATCAATGATGAACTACCTAAGTTCAAAATCCAAATTGTTGAACATGGTTCTATACTGCAAAAAAACACCTAGAAATTGAAATGCATATATTTTGGTGGCCTCAACCTAATTATCAAGTAGGTACAAAAACGAACAGTTTTAGTAGCGTGATGCTATGTTTTAGTATGATCTAATTATCAAAACCTAGTAAATTTTAGTCTATTCATATCTTAAGATCCATAAAGTGGATTTTCAATTTACGTGCTTTGTCATGTATTTTAATAAACTAATATAGTAGATATGGTTCATTTTTGTACTAACTTGGTGCATAGGTTAGAGACAACCAAAATATGTAAATTTCGGTTTCTTGGCATTTTTTGCAGTGTAGATCCTGTTTAATAATTTGGATCTTAAATTTGGATAGCCAATTAGTCAAGGTCTGCAAATCGGTAACGAGAACCGTACTCGTACACTACCTATTTGCATGGTACAATCGGTATGATATGGTACAAATACAATCCATATGATATGGTGTGCATGCTGTACCAAGGCAAGTTTCCAAAACTCTTCCTCACTCCTAGCTATGGTACTGCACAAAGCCAGGTGGTTCCACTCAGTTTAGACCAATATAGATTGGTTTAGCTGATATACCAAACCGAACCTCAGTAATATACTGGTCCCTTTATAATATGGTATAATATTGGTTCCATATGGGGTGGTATAGGTTGGTATGGCAGACCTTGCTATCAATGATGTTAAAATCGTTATCTCCTTTTGAAGGAGTTAATATAAAATGTATAACCCAACTCATATCTATTAATTTATATATGGAAAAGTGATGATATAATCTATATCTTCTTGTCTTCCAAAAATGTAAATTGTGAATTCCATGCTGTAAAGTGACAATGGTTGAGTTGACACCCACATTGTGCTTATTACCTGGGCTGGTTCCATTTTATTTTTGTTGAGCCAATATGCATAACCATATGACAAACATCAAATGTGAAATTTCAGTAATTTTGGCCTAGTTGGGTTCCATCAAATGCATCTTCTAAGTAAATATAAATCACTCTCACACGATAAGTCTAATGTATATTTGTCAATTGCTAATCAAAGAAATTTTATTCTATTCTATCTTGAATCATATAATTCATAAATTAACAGGTTGCAAATTTGAGTGATATCATATCGGAGAGAGGAGCTTGTGGAGTTGGATTCATTGCAAATTTGAAAAATGAACCTTCCCATAAGATTATTCAAGATGCTCTTGCAGCTCTTGGCTGCATGGAACATCGTGGAGGTTGTGCTGCAGATAATAACTCTGGCGATGGGGCTGGACTAATGACTTCAGTTCCATGGGATTTGTATGATGACTGGGCCAGCAAACAAGGTCTTGCTTCATTGGGCAGGTTTAATACTGGTGTTGGCATGATTTTTCTTCCCCGAGAAGAAAGGTTTATGAATGAAGCAAAATCAGGTAATTCCTGAGGAATAACTTACTTTTATTTTCTTTTAAAATTTCTTCTCTCAAGCTTATAGATTTCTTTATTTCCATTCTTTGTGCCTCCAGTAACATCTGTTTCTTTCATTCTTCTAGATTTTTTTTAAAAAATGCTTTTTAGTTAGCATAAAGAAATTCTAATGTTTCAGTGGTGAAGGATCACATGCCAGTATGTATTATAATCATCGATACCATATTTTCAAAAAACAATTTGTCATCTGTTGAATGATTCCTGCAATCATTTTCACTTGGATGGTACTACCTGCTTTTCTAACTCCTTTTCGGGTTAGGCTTCTATTTATATTCCTAATTTCTTCTTTTCATCATCTTCTATTAATAGATATCTTTAGCAATTGTAATCATTGTTTACCCCAGCTTAAGATTCAGGTTCAGTAAACATATGTGCATACACTGAAGTTATCAATATGTTTTTATATAGTTATCATGAAGACATTTTCAGAAGAAGGTTTGGAGGTGCTTGGGTGGAGACCAGTTCCTGTAAATACATCAGTAGTTGGTTACTATGCAAAAGAAACCATGCCTAACATACAACAAGTGTTTGTCAAAGTTTCAAAAGAGGAGAACATTGATGACATTGAAAGAGAACTATACATTTGCCGAAAGCTGATTGAGCGAGCAGTAAAATCTGAAGAATGGAAAGATGAGCTCTATTTTTGTTCTTTGTCACATCGAACAATTGTATACAAGGGCATGCTTCGCTCTGAGGCTTTGGGGCAATTTTATTTGGACCTCCAGAATGAACTTTACAGATCATCTTTTGCCATCTACCATCGAAGATACAGCACAAACACTAGTCCTAGGTGGCCTCTTGCACAACCAATGAGGTTACTTGGTCATAATGGAGAGATCAATACAATACAGGTCAGATTTTTTGTCTTGATTGTGTTGGAAATTTAACACTATGAAATTTTCAGTTGCAATTCTTATTATGAAATTTTTAATAGATATATTTATTATGAACAGATTATGTTATTCATTGGAATATTTCTGATAAAAATGTTTCTTTATAGGGCAACCTGAACTGGATGCAATCTCGAGAAGGAACACTAAAATCCCCTGTTTGGCGTGGTCGTGAAAATGAAATTCGTCCATATGGAGATACAAAGGCATCTGATTCAGCAAATCTTGATAGCGCTGCAGAGGTGACTTCACCACTCTTTAGATCACTTACCACTTTCAAACTTCCAATGTAACTTGTTGATCTGAAGGTTGTAATAGTATTTATACTACCTTGATCTAATCATTTGAAAGTGTAATTAAGAAAAGAGAAGATCTGAATAGTTGAAAGGCCATTAAAAGTTCATTTTAGTTATAAGGCCTGTATATGATCTTAAGCTATGAAACCTACCCAGAAGCTGTACTTAATGATGTTATCAACTAGATAGCCTGTCATAAAGGTGCCAGTTTACCTTGTTGGTGGTCTCTTGGTGTTATACCTGAGACATGGGTTTGAGTTCCACCTTCACCAGGGTTTTGGGTGTTAGTGGCATTTGTGGGAGTCTGCCCCCATTGTGTAGGCAATTACCTACAGGCCTCTCCTACACACCCGTCATGCCAACACATACATGAGAGAAAGAGATAGAGAGAGAGAGAGAGAGAGGGGATAAAATACCCAGGTAATATCCAGGGAATTCAATTCTTGTTAATGTTATGACAATGTTGAGTTTAATCAGTTAGGAATCTGTCATCTAGTTAGCAAAATGAAGTTCCTTCCATAAGTGGAGATTTTGGATTCTACTTATTTGCATATAAAAAAAAAATCATTTTAGAAGTTGGTGATAATTGGGCCTTGGGCTTTAGGCATGTTGACTATTGAGTAACACATGTGTTTTTCTTTTTCATGCATAATGTACCATTGCTTCATGTAACCATGCTTGCATGCGTTAACCTCTGAGGACAAGCCATTCTTTGAACACTTTGTTGGAGGTAAAGGTAAAACTATGATCAGGTGACCTAACTTTGTAGACTTGGTTAAGTTTTTCTTTCAAGCTAACCAAGAAAATCATCTACTGAAACAAATTGTGATCATTTCTAAATTGTCTACCTCCTGGGACAAGCATTCTACTATTACTGTAAAAGAGATACAATATGATGGCTACTTTAGACAAAGCTATAAGTTTATAAAAGAACAGTGTTATGGAGGGCGAAAATTGCAAGAGATATGCTTTCAAAAATATTTGGTTTTGTATGTACTAGCTGTCTCAAGATGAAGAACAATGCTGTGAACTACAGATCAAGGACAAGGTTGCTTTAATTTATTTGTCTTGAGAGTTATTGAGTTTAAATTTTGCCTTTCAATTTTCTTCAGAGTATTAGATTTATATCCTGAGTTTGTAATACCTGTATGTTCCATATTTTGGGGTAGCACATATCGTGAGACTATTTGATAATTGATCAGAATCTCTTTAACAGGATCAACTGGTATAAAACAGGGCAAGGTTATGATGGAATGTGCATTCAGTGAAGTTAAAAGGTTATTTAAGTAGATCCATGGCTTCAGTAGCTAGTCGTCAAGCACTAGAAAACTCAAAACTCAAAAGCATTCGAAGCTGGTAGTCTGAGATGTAGTGAGTCTTCATATTAAGAGCAGCACCCATGTAGAAGCTTCATGCAGCTAATAATTCTTTTTCTGTGATCTTTGACGTATGAGTTCCAAATCAAAACTATTTTTTGAATTAATGTGGCTATTTATTTCCTTCCTGGTGTGAATTATGTTTAAACAATTCTTAAATGTTCAGTCCTTGAGATCCAGAACATGCTTCTCCTAGGTTTTTAGTTCAGTTAATATGATAGTCTATTTTCATGCTTTTTGACTTAACTGAGTGTTATATATGGAGAAAAAGCACAAGTAACATACTCTGGTAATGCTAGCGGACTTTGAGGTGCAAGTGTTGGAAAGGAATGCTATAGAGTCAATAATTATTGGAGAAGCAAATGACCTGATATGAATAGTTATCTAATGATCCTGCATGAGAAATATTTCATTATGAGACAATTAGACACCAGCTTTCCCATCTCACCTACTAACGGTTGTTGAATTTGTGATGACAGTCTGCCTAAGTATTGAAGTGCATGGTAATATGTGTTATAAGCAACTTGCTAGATCAGATAATAAGTAGTACAGGTCTAAGATAATAGAAACACTTGCACTGATAATGAATTTAAATATGTTTTTCCTATTCATGAGAATGACATATTTTCCACAACCTAAACTGCTATTATCTGTCATAATAAAGAAGAATAGCACGTATGACATTGACATCTATAGGTAGTAATGCTAAATAACCTTATGTCAGTATGGGACAGTGCATGAAACTTGACCTTTACATTCGAATGAGGAAGAATGTTTAGTGTTTTGCTCCTCTAGAAGATGAGGGATCATCATGAAAGAGTCATGGGCTTATAGTAGATCGTCAATTATTAGGATCAGCCATTGATTATAGATATAGAAATCAGGATATTTCTCTATATGAACAGATACTTTAAGATAGGGATATTTATTTTCTGATCTTAAACAACTTAACTGCATAAAAGTGTGAACATGAAGAAATACATCTATGTCTTTTGGGTTTCTAATTGTTCAAATTTACTGGGAGTTATGAAGTGCTCATTTGTAACATCAGAAACTGTTATGTAAATTTCAACTGTTTCTGTTTTCATTCTGTTAAGAGTTTTGTAATTTCATGTCTTTGATGGGTTATTTATATATTTTCCTTGTCTCTTTTTTGGCCAGTTGTTGCTAAGAAGTGGTCGAAACCCAGCAGAAGCTCTGATGATTCTTGTACCGGAGGCATATAAGAATCATCCAACATTGATGATAAAATATCCAGAGGTAAGATTTGCTTACATGTTCTATGGGCTAGTGTATTATTTTTAATGTGCTTGTACAAAAGATTGCATATATATTTCTTACTTAGTTTCTTTTCTTTCTTTTTCTTTCTAATTAGATGTTTATATGTTTCTTTACTGTTTCTGTCTCCTCTAGCTTTATGCCAGCGGAGTTTATATGATTAAAAGTTCGTCTAGAGAATACATTCTGTTCCACATTTCCATTTGTACCATTAAACTTCCATAACATGTATTTGTTTATATTCTTTTGCGATGTTAGGTTGTTGATTTTTATGACTATTATAAAGGACAAATGGAAGCTTGGGATGGACCTGCCTTACTTTTATTCAGGTATTGTGTATTTATCACTTAGAGGTCCATTGTGTTTGTCATATCTGTTGTAAGTTGGCATGTTGTTTTAGTCACTAGTTGAAATTTATGGGTTCTGATTGTGGTTTTCGTAATATAATTTATTGTTATTATCAGCAGTGGTTTTTGTTCTCTCCTTCACTTGTTTATCCGGCTCTGTTTGGGCCCATATGATTACCTTAATAAATGAAAAGTGGGTACAGGGGGGAGTGGCAGCCTAGGCGATATTCTGGTTATTCTGCTATAGTGGTTGTTGTAAACAGAAAGACGGAATCATGGCTATACTGCACATGTACTTCTATTCCCTTATTCAATCTTGCTTTCCTTCTTCTAATTGTTTTTTCTTATGCTTGTTTGCTTCTTGGCTCTTGCTATCCATTTTGCAATATATTTCTCCTTCCAAGGGTTGTATACTTGTGTTGCCCTTAGGAAGAGTTTTGGCAGAGTATATTAGTATCGTACCCCTTCATACTGTTGTCATATGTATTCAAATTTGTTGTATTTAAGGAAAATGAGAACAAATCATGTTGATATCAATCTACCTTTAGTGTAAATTTTATTTAGAAACATGCATCTATACCTTTTTTCTCGAGTGTTCAAGTGATGATTAGTGACTGGATCCTGGTAAGAGTATCATTTATGTTGATTCCACTTGCTACTGCAAGTATCCCTCTTGACATAAAATCAATTGCAATAAGCACATAATGTATAGTTGGGTAATGGCATACAATTAAGTGGAAGACCCTGCCTATCTACCCACCCACTCCCTCCATGCCCTGCCCTGTATGCATGTATACAAACTAGAGTTGTAAAATTAGGAGTTCCCTACAGGGCAGGGTTGTTAAAACAATTTAAATGCTCTTTCTGGTCCTTAAACATTTAAATGGTTTCATGCAAATAAATTAATAGGACCTTATTAAGTGGTTAAAGAATTTACTTCTAAACTTAAGCTACTTTGTGCATGGTTATATTTATAGATAATAAACCATTAAAGGATGACTTTCTAGCTGAAAGATTTCTCCTTAATCAATATTGCATACCATTGTGAGTTAGAAGTATTGGGCGAGAAAGTGAATATCCAGCCATAAATTTTAGAACGCAAGTAAAGAAAGCAGCTTGTGCTCTGTAGTTTGTTAACATAAGATTTATTTAGTTATAAATTGGACATGCTTTTTAGCAACTAAATATAGACAACTAATTATTATCTTTTGATGGATCTAGTGATGGAAAAACAGTAGGAGCCTGTCTTGATCGAAATGGTCTTCGTCCTGCTCGATATTGGCGAACAATTGATGATGTAGTTTATGTTGCATCTGAGGTAAACAATATATTCACTCATTTTAGAGGTACTTGATTATATAAATTTTCATTTACTATTCAATTTCCATTTTAAGAGTGTGTTTCTTAGAATTTCACTTATATCAAACACGTTCAGAACATTGTTATCTTCACTCCATAAAGGATAATACCAGCAGATGTTCCTATGCTTCATCTAGTGAACAAACTGCACAATTTCTCCAAAGAAAATGTTCTGTATTGCTTGCCATAGTTTATTATTGACATTATCCCTTCCAAGGTTTTAAATCCCATGGGATGAAGGTGTCCAGTTTTCTCCATGGAATAGGATGCCCGGCAGTTATGTTTTATCCCGGCAATAGTCTTGGTAGATGTCCTCCATCTCTCTCTTCTTCTTCTTTACTTTTTTCCTTTCTTTTTGGTTTTTTTCTTTCTTTCCTTCTTTTCTTTGTTTCTTCTACCTTCCTTTCTTTCCTTAGCTTTTTCTTTTCTTTTCTTCTCCCTTCCTTTCTTTTTCTTCATTTTTCTTCTTCTTTTCTTTCGCTCTTTCCTTGTCTTCATCTTTCCTTCATTTCCTTATTTCTTTTTTCTTCTTTTCTCGTTGTGTGAATGGGTTTCGGAGTCTTGAACCCATCATGATCCTATTTTCTGACAGGAGTGGGATGGGATAGTTGGGATGCCCCTTGCCCTGTCGGGATGTAAAAGCCTTGGTCCCTTCTATGTTAAAGTGAAGATGGAAGAAAAATGAACTATGTCATAAATATCAGCAAACATTTAGTGCTGAAATCCATAGAAGTGTTCAAGAAACGCAGTCTCTTCTGCTGCTTCATTCAGCGTAATGAATGTTAGCTTAGGGTTGGTAATTTTCGACCCAATTTTTTTATCCAACCTGCACTGAATCCACCTAATCTGACCTGCTGGGTTCGTGGGTCAGGTAAAGATCAGTCAAACATGACCTCCCAGCCGTCAGGGCAGGGCTTCTCAACCCCTTGGTTCAAGGGCTATACATTATATTATATTAGTTTCAATATATATCTTTAAGTGGCAGTTTTATGGGGCAAATTTGAGCCACAGAATGTAATATTGGTTTAGAGATTTGTTTATCTTATTTACTTTGTAGAGTGATTTAGTCCAAAATAGCCCGGTTACTCTATCGATATATTACCGGTATGGTATGATACTATCGGTATGGTATGGTACTCATCTGATACCAAAATAGGTAACCATTTTTCTTTTCTTTTGGTATGCCTCGATACCAGCTGGTATGCTTTGGTACAGGTTGGTACACAACTCGGTATGCCTCGATACAAGTCGATACATGGCAATACTCTTTGGTACGGGGTGGTATGGGGCTTGTTTGACATTGAGTTTCGTACTGGTTTCCTCCCGAAATGGTATGGTACACCCCATATTGAGCGATACGACAAACCATGGCCAAATATGAAGCCCAAAACTAGAGAGGGTTGGGCCAACTAAGACAGGTCCATGGATTGGCTGAGGGTTGGGTTCAGGTCAGGCCCATGGGCCTCGATATATGATCTCAACCTAACCTGAACCTAGCTGTCCTTGCAGATTGCACCCCTATGTTAGCTTAATGTGCGCGAGAAATTGCAGATATTAAGTTGGTCACTCCAATTGGGTGCGCTTCACAAACTAGTCATGATATAACAAGTTAAACTTTCTGGAGTTCAGTGTTAAATGTGACCATGACTTATCTTTCAAGCTTTTTCCTGGTTTAAGGGAAAAGTGAACGAGTTACTTCCCTTAACTTTTGGCATGTCCACTTTGATGCTCAACGATCGATCATTTGCTTGCAATATTTCTTGTCCGAAAAATAGCTTTGAAATTTATCTAATTCATCCTGATACCTGCATCATAATTTTTTCTTTATTCTACATTTTCTTAAGAGATTCACTTCCCTATATCAGCATCCGAATCAGCTGACGCACCCACTCCTGCTTCAGGTAGCTAAAGCTGAACTGGTGCAGGTCAATGCAAGCTGGCATGGGTTGGAAGAATGCCTGATAATCAATTGTAGCCTACTATGGGCTGGCATTTGAAACCATGGATTGCCTTATATTTGCTTCACAATCTTGAATGTTTATTCCTGATGCAATTTGAATGCTTGTTCATTTTCCACTACTGTAGTGAATATGTGCGTATCAGACTCACTAGCTCTTGGTATAAGGATCCATGATGCATTGCATGATTTTTGTTGTTTGTCTGTTATTTGCAGGTTGGTGTTTTACCAATGGATGAGACTAAGGTAACAATGAAAGGTCGATTAGGTCCAGGAATGATGATTACTGTTGATCTGCAGAGTGGTCAGGTTTGCATTTAAATCCATATCTGTAATTGCACAATAGCATAATTTAGCATTCAGTGTTCTATGATGTGCTAAATATAAATACATGTATGTATACATGTATATACATGTGTACACACACACACACACACACACACACACACACACACACATACATTACATACGTACGTACTTACGTACATATACATATATACATATGCCCTACACACACACACACACACACACACATATACATACACGTATACATATACCTATAGATATACACGTATACATATATACACACACACACACACATATATATATATATACATATACATATACCTATATATATATATATATAGATATATACATACACGTATACATATCCCTATATATATATATATATATATATATATATATATATAGATAGATACCTATAGATATACACGTATACATATACCTATATATATATATATATATATATATATATATATATATATATATATAGATATACATACATATATACACGTATATGTATACGTATAGGTATATATATATATATATATATATATATATATATATATATATATATAGATATACATACATATATACACGTATATGTATACGTATAGGTATATATATATATACATATATACCTATAGGTATATATATATATATACACACACACACACACATATACCTATAGATATACACGTATACATATACCTATAGATATATATATACCTATATATATATATACATATACCTATATATATATATAGATATATACATACACATATACATATACCTATAGATATACATATACACATATACATATACACGTATACGTATACATATACATATACACGTATACGTATATGTATACATATACACGTATACGTATATGTATACATATACATACATACATATATATATATATATATATATATATATATATATATATATATATATATATATATATATATACATATACACACACACACATACATATATATATACACACACACACATACATATATATACACACACACACACATACATATATATATATACACACACATACATACATATATATACACATACATACATACATACATACATATATATATATATATATATATATATATATATATATATATATATGTATGTATGTATGTATGTATGTATGTGTGTGTGTGTGTGTATATATATATATATGTATGTGTATACATATATATATATATATATATATATATATATATATATATATATATGTATGTGTGTGTGTGTGTGTGTGTATATATATGTATGTATGTATGTATGTATGTATGTGTGTGTGTGTATATATATATATATGTATGTGTATACATATATATATATATATATATATATATATATATATATATATATGGTCTGTGAAAAATTGAAAATATTGATAGCTAATTTCAGTTCTTTTTCCTTTCATTGGTCAATCATCATTCTAGGTTTGGTAATTATTAGTATTGCCAGTGATTCTTCCTAAGCTTTTTGTTTTTTTTTTAAGGTGTTAATTTGATTGATACATGGAACTTGAAGTATTTAATAGCCCAATTCAGATAATGGACTTAATGATGACTATTAGTGAAGTATTTAATAGCTCAACTGATTGGCAATTAGTGATGACACATGGAGCTGCATCAAGTATATTTGTAACATTGTAACATATACTGTTCTCAAGTAAGTTAGTTTAAAGATTGTATATAGTAGCATACTGAACTAGGCAATGAATTCACAAAAATCGAGAGAGAAACTTGAGCCTATGACTTAAAATATGCAAAAGACTAAAAAGTTAGTGACCTATTTGTACCTTATTGCTACTAATAAGTACCTTTGTGAGTTTGAATCTTTTGACCATGGAGATATCACTCTGCTATATTAGTTAAATAATCATCTTAAGTGTTGCTCAATGCTAATGGTAAAAATTTTAGAATATGCATTGCACATATTTACGAATTGATCCACCCAAAGTCCATTGAACCGATATTGGGACCCATGCTGGCCTGTCAGCAATACGAGTCAGTATGGATCCGTACTAGATCGGACCGGTACGAATCGATACAAAAGCAAAGAAAGAAACTGAGGAGGAGGAAAAGAGAGAAAGAGAGGAGGGGGAGGGACAAGGGGGAAGGAGGGAGAGGGTGGCCAAAGGAAATGCCAATGTGGCCATAGGCGGGCCGCGGGCACACTCAATGAGCCGCCAAGGTCTTCACTTCCTCTGCCAAATTGTGACTGAGAGAGAGAGTAGAGAGAGGGAGGGAGGAAAAGAAAAGGAGGGAGGGAAAGTCGGTGAAGAGGCCGTCGTGGCCACCAAACGGCGAAATCACGGTCTGTGGCTCCACGGGCGTGAAACAGGGGCGATCGCCCCTGTTTCATGGGTTTTTTTTAAAAAACTTCAAAGTGAAGTTGGCACACCCATTGCCGGCTTCACTATTTCTTTAATTTTTTTTAAAAAAATTCATGAAATAGTGAAGTCGGGATTTGTTGGTTTCACCGAACCGATTGCCAGTTTCACTATTCATCATCGTTTTAAAATAAATACGATGAATAGGGGCGATCGTCCCTGTTCCATGATCGTGGCTCCACCTGCGCCTTTTCCGTAGTCTGGTGGCTACCCGCTGCCCCCGGTGGCCTCTTTGCCGACTGCGCCTCCCTCCGATACCCTCGCTTTTCTCTTTCTCTCTCTCTCTCTCTCGATTAAACGTCCTATCGGGCGACACAGAGCCGTAGAGGCTTCTGCGGCCCTCCGATGGCCTCGATGGGCCACCGCCGACACTCCGATGGTGTCGTCCCCTTTTTTTCTCCCCTCCTCTTTCTCTCTTCCTCTCTTTCCTTTTCTTTCCCTCTCCCTCATCTAATGTTTTGATTTGGAACGTCGAACCATCACGGTTTGTGGCCGGTACGGCTCAAAACATCCCAAACAGCCTAGTTTGGGACAGTTCATCGAACCATGGATCCACCAACTTACGTATAGTTATTATAAAGTAGTAGTAAATGATTTAATCTTGAACTCCTATTACATGAGATTAAATCTAATATGTACGCTATGCTGTACTACTTTTTCCACAATAAGTGAACAAGAACATATACTTCGACCACAGATACACACACCCAAGAAAAGGAGCATATACACGTACATGCATATGCTTGTACATGTATATATTTACATACATGTATTTACACCACATATACCAGAATATAGGCATATATTTATACCAAATGTACATGTATATGCTTGTTTGTGTGTGTGCTTTTGTGGGTCTGTATGAATATGTTCTTTTGATATATGATATTTTGCATGTTGTTAATCATGAACTACTTAAATATGTAAAATTTTGTGTCATGACAAGTTTAAATGTAAGTTTGGTCATCTATTCTCCTATAGATTCTTAGATGTGATGCACACCATGTGCTTTTGTTGTATGTCCCCTTTTGTAGTTCTTTCCTAAAATCCTTAAAATTGTTCTAATATAATAATTGTTATTATTATTTTTTAGGTGTATGAAAATACTGATGTTAAAAAGAGAGTAGCTGCAGCGAAACCCTATGGAAAGTGGTTGACAGAAAATATGCGTACTGTGAAGCCTGTCAACTTTCTTGCATCTGTTGCTATGGATAATGAAATGGCTTTACGACACCAACAGTAAGGATCACTAATTCACTATGCTATCATTTTTCATTTTTAGTTCCAACATGGACATTCAACCTTTAAATATCTTTCTTCCCCTGCCAACCTGATAGGAGGAATGGCTCAGCCTCATCCAACCTTTAAACATCAATGTTTATGTGCTTTGAGATTTGCCATTACATGAGGATATTGTCTTGGCTCTAAATAGAGCATCATGGGCCGAACAGGAAATTTTATTTTTATAGTTGATTTCATTTTAGCTGCTTTATTGACTGTTGCCTATTTATTTTCCAGTATCTTCTTTGAAGTTTTATTAGTGTGGAGACATTTGTAGTTTGTACTACATTATAGCTACCTAAAGATGTCCTTGTACACATGATCATCATCATCATTATCGCATGTGTTGTAGTTAGAGAAATTGTTAGCTGTATATGAGCTCTTCATTATTAAATGCATATTTATACTATTGTTTATATTTTTATTGTTCCATTGATTGTGCAAGTCTAACACTTTACTAATGACTCCACTATTGAATTGTATTTGAATAGGACATTGGTTACTTTCTTCCTTCTTTGCCTTTTTTCCTTGAACATGGTATCACAACCATCTTGTGTTCCTACATAAATTGGACCGCCCTTCCTAATATGACTATTTTATGAATTTTGCTTTATTGTTTTTATTTCTAACATGCATCTTTAAGAAGGTTTAAAAACTTATAATTGTTTTAGATTCTGTCTCAACATGAATTTTTGTTTTAATACTTTTCTAGTAGTTTCAACTCCAATTTTGGTACTTTTTAACTAAAAATACTAAATTCATCAAATTGTCAGTTAAAATTTGGGAAGAATATTGACAAAAATAAAAAAAATAAGAGAAGAAGAAAAATTAGAGAACATACTCGAAAGCATGTTCATTATTTTTTGAAAATAGGGTAATTTGTCATTTCCCTATTTTCTGGCTATATAGTATATGACAAGGTTCACTGCATCAGTACCAGATCTTGTATCAACTAGTGACCGGTTTGGTATGGAATAGGTCCGTATCGTGTCATTCCAGGGCATACCAAAACAAGGAGAGGGAGAAGGGGACACAGATATGTGGATCAGTTTGGCAATCATTGTTATGTGGATCTACATTTTCATGAATCATAAGACTTCAGTTCCAGGATAGGAATTGCGGAAACAATTTACTTTTCTCCAAATTTCTCAAAACTTTAATATTGAGAAGCTTCATAATCTTCTTAAATTTGCAAAGGTTTGAGTTTATTTGAGGAAAAATGCTTCCCGACATTTAGAGAAATGAATGAAAGGCATAAATAGGCATGTAGATAGTAGAATTGGCCTGATATGTTTCTTTCAACTAAAACTCCAAAACCAAACCTAGTTTTGGATTGGTTTTCATTCGAAATTTAACCATTTGTATTGTGGTCTTAGTTTCAGAACTTAAAGCACAACTTCAAACCACAATATTTTACATTGTCCTATATCATTGTTGACTTTTAATAAGACCAAATTATCAATTTTTATCAAAGTATGCTTCCATTTTATTTGTAATGTACATCGATCTGACTAGAGACAAGTAAAACCATACTACTCTTTTTGACCAACTGATATTATCTATATTTTGTCAGTTTTTTTTTTCATTGCGTATAGGATTTAATTTTTCTCCATTAGTTGTTTCAACCTTTTTTTCTCAAAGTATATGTTAGAATAGCCCAAAAAGTAATTTCTTGGGCATTGAAGAAAAGTTTCTGCTTAAATATTAAATCATGAGTGTTGAGGACGTGTATGCTACAGCCATGAAATGCATTTGAAGTTGTGTTAAGGCTAGAAATTAGTAAGCGTACAGTAAGAGTCAACACTGAGCCGATCAGTCACTACAGGCTTATTGCTAATGATTACGAAAAGTGCTATGATATCTGTTCTTTTCAGATGATATGATGTTGATTGATAAGAAGAGGACAAACTTTCTTTTTTGGAATTAGGAAGGAAATTTAGAGGCTAATGGCCTTAAAATCATTATAATGAAAACAAACTATTGATATAATGAGAACAGATATATTGTTGCAGCGATAATGAAAATGGAAATGAACATGGAGCCCTAGTTGTATTTAAGGTCAAGAATATATAGTGTGATTAACTATGTTATCTTGAATGGGTGGATAAAATGGGGAGTTGCTTTTGGCAACGATGGAGTTGAACTAATATAAAGGAGAATGAGATGGATTATTGTTGAAGTAGGAGAAAAAGGATGAAGAATTAATATATTAATAAAGGTGCAGAGGTTGCACTATTTGAGGACAAAATGTTGGTGAAACTGTTTGGGATAATATAGACACAAGTAACAGTAATCTATGGTAGTTTGGTTTTAGGAGGAGGAAAATCTTCAGCTTATGTGGATGGAAGTTGCAGAAAGTGATTTAAAAGAACTTATGGTGGTACCAGAGTTAGCTTTTGACAGGAATGATTGGTAAATAAAAATTTATACAAGTGACTTTAAATAGATGGGATAGTGTTTTATCATCATAAATATGATCATCTGACAGAATGACATTTTTTTCCTATCCTACCCTTATTAAGCTTCACTTGGTGCTGTAATCAGATGATGATGAGCCCTGTATAAGCTGACCTGTTATTGTCAACTAGCTGGCCACACATTGTTGGTTCTGCTGTCAGTTTGTTGCTGCACCAGACTCTACTTCCAATGCTAATGCCTTTTTGTTCTCTTCTATTATGTCTACCATCTCATGGGCACTGATGTCATCTTTGTTTTTGCATCAGCTTCAAACCATCACAATTTTGGTTTTGGTCTTCTATGGCATTCCAGTAAGATGTCTTTTCATGCTTTATTGTTTGATGTACCATATCACGGTGCATAAATTCTACTGTGGTCATTTGGTTTCGGCACCAGCACTATGACAGAGAATTTATGGACATTTGTACTCCCTCTACCACAGTTGTCGAAGTATTTTTCAAATTTCCAAGAATCCAGTGTTCCATGTGTTCCACATATGTTAGTGATTAGGATTCAATACCCTCCTATATCGTATGTATTGCTTGTGCTTCTTAGGGAACTGGCACAGTACTTAGGAATGCATGTTTGAGCATGCCCTTGCATGTGTGCCTGCTTGTGTGCATCCATGTAATAAGATGTCTACATGTAACATAATATCACTTTTTAGATAATTTAATTTATTTTGGTATTTTGTATTCTTGGGAAAATGCTCTTCCATCTCATATGCTTGTTTGCATCAACCTAAGGAGATGTTTTTAGCTCAAACTCAAAGCATTGTTTAAAGGCTAGGTTGTTATAATTCTTTAAAACTAGAGTTTACTTTTCTTTCTAAATCATCTACTTTTCTTTTTTGAATAAATGATCCTTTCTTGAACTACCTTGCTGTGGTTAAACCAGGGCATTTGGCTACTCAAGTGAAGATGTTCAGATGGTCATTGAGACAATGGCCTCGCAAGGGAAGGAGCCGACATTTTGCATGGGTGATGATATTCCATTAGCTGTCCTATCTCGGAAACCACATATGATTTATGACTATTTCAAGCAGCGCTTTGCCCAGGTCAGTTTGATATACCGAAATGAAGCAACTACTAATCCAGCATGACCTTTTCTGCCCACTAGCTACAAGAGATGTTTACCAATGAGTTTGATATTTATATTGTCAAACAAATAATAGTTTAACATACTATAAGACCAGTTGGCAGTTGTTATACTCAAAATGCTAGTCTTGCTAATGTCAGGAGTCATCTAAATCCGGTAAATATTTGTACTTTTGCTACTTTGGAGTGAGCTTCTTGCTTCCTTGACTGTAAATTTTAACATTAATGTCACTAGGAAACAACTAATTTGTTGTGAATTTATCCAATATTACTTTGCAAGTTCCTGCGCACATGGAATGCACTTAGAAAACCAAAAAAAAAAAAAATTACAATGTTAAAAAAAAATGACAATTTTAAATAATCCATTACCATATCAGTTTGTAAATTTGTAAGATAGCCTGAAGAAATTGAGAAAGTAAGGGAGTGCATTGATGATAAGTAGTGATTAACATGAATAATGGCACATATGCACCGTAATATGAGGCATACATCATTATTACTACACAGAAGCAAAATATCCTTGTTTTTGTCTCTTCCTTCTATTTCTCATTGATATTGCTAACAACCAAATGCTAGGTGAATACTATGCACAATGTACAATTTTCTTTGTATTAGCTTACACAATTATTTTTTACATTTAAAGTGCATTCAAATTGTTATTGATCTTGGGGTTATTCTCATATTAGTGCTGACTGCTGAGCAAACAAGATGTATGCAATTTAAGATGAAGGAGTGCTTAATAGTTGGCTGTTATCCCATCAATAATATTGTTTGCAATAGATTTGATAAATAGACTCTTTTTTTTATATGCTTTTTCTCTTTCTTAGTCATTTATTGCAAAGTGAGTGTACTTGCAGAAGAATGAGATGCATCGTTATGCATGATAACTAACCATTTTGGGCCATATCCATAACCATCGAACCTTGTTGTAATTATGTGGGTCGATATTGCTACTCATATATCAAGGACTCGTGTGCTTATGGTTGGTGCTGGCATGTTAAATACTGTAATGTGCTGTCTTATGCCAATGCCTGGCAAGCTTTGGCAGGGCTTTGTGCCAAGCACTGACATGTGGCAACACCATGCACAATTGCACATAATGCTCGAATAACACTAGCGCAGTACGTATTATGCCTCCATGTATCTAGTAGTCAAAATGGTAGTTTGCATTGTATATAGCAGTGATGGTACTTCCATTCTAGTTATTTTCTTGCCTTATCTAGTTTTTGCAATTTTTCCAATTGATCTTACTTGCTCAATATTATTATTATTTCATTTTTTTCAAGAAAAAAAGAATTGAATGATTTGTTGAGTGTTTTGAGAGGCCATGACTGATGTTTTCTCAATTTCCCACTATTTATCGTTTGCCAAGTTTAATATGGACTATGGAGTATGGAGTGTATATATATATAGTTGTCCAGAAGTTTGATTGGATGGTTGAAACCATTTGACTTTTCTGCATGAGCCAGTAAGAATCTCTACAATATCCAAGTGGTGTGCCTTCCAAAACTGAGTTTTTGTGGCATCAACAATTAAGATGCATTTTTTACTCATGCATATACTGACCTATTAGCTTGCCTCAAGTCTTATTGCTGTATCAGTTGTATCCAGTCTTTGTAATTCCATCTCCTTTGTATAGATGATTTTGTAATTATCTCTTTGTTGTAATATCATTCTCCAAATATTATAAAATGTTTATCGTCTATTTGTTCCTTGTGCTTGTGTTCTTATACATGGTCATTTTTTTAGGTTACAAATCCTGCGATTGACCCCCTCCGAGAAGGCTTAGTTATGTCTCTTGAGGTCAATATTGGAAAACGTGGAAATATTTTAGAGGTTGGACCTGAGAATGCTGCTCAGGTATGTAACTCTTTGTTGACTTAACACTTAAATTGGTATCCTGGAAATTATTACTTATTTATTTGAACCCTGTTCTAGATAACACAAATTATTGTGTTTTTGCATCTTATTATGATATTATTATATTGTTCAGGTTATTTTGCCTAGTCCTGTGCTGAATGAAGGGGAACTTGATTTGTTGATGAGGGATTCAAATTTAAAGGCTCAAGTATTGCCAACATATTTTGATGTTCAGAAGGGTTTAGATGGTTCACTGGAAAGAACATTAGTGGAACTCTGTGAAGCAGCTGATGAAGCTGTTCAAAATGGTTCCCAACTGCTTGTGCTTTCTGACCGGACTGAGGAGCTGGTGAGCAATAATTTAGCATGAATATGACTATTTTCTGCATTGATTTTTCCTTTTATCTTTCAGTTGTAGTCCTATTTAAATTACATGTTATTCTTTCATAATTTCTGCAAATTTTGAAGTAATGTTTAGACTTTGTCTTTTCATCATGTGAATTGGAGGTTTTTAGATAACCAATAACCAAACTTTGTTACTGGGTTAACAGGGAAGGGCTTCTTTAGTTCTTTATGTCAATACCATGACCAGATATCATGATAATACAAGCTTTGTATTTTGTACTAATATTTTTTTCTCCATGCAGGGTTTAAGGTGGCCTTAATGCCCTTATGCAAAATAAGAAATAAAAGTTTCCACCGATAAATTCTCATTATAAACCATTTTCAAACATATGTCCGATGGTTGTCAATGCTACTAATTGATATCCTAAAGTTATTAGCATAGTTTGCTGTACTGCCCCATACCATCCGATAGAGGGCATACCATACCGTATCGGTCTCATACCGGTATATTATTTCATACCGTACCGATACTTGGCATGCTATCTCATATCGTACCGAACCATGTACCAGTACGGGGCTCGGTATCGAGAGAATGAACCTTGGTTACTGGTATGGAACTCCTTTTTTTTTTTTGATAGGGCAAAGCACTCATACAACACAAGTATGAACACAACCAAGAGAGTTAGAAAAAAGAGTGTCCTGATCGGGCAGCGACAAAACAGTAACATAAATCCAAAGAGTTCCTCTTGAGTACTCGGTAACATAGCTGGCGACCCAATCTGAAGCACCGTTCAACTTGCGATTAACATACTTGATGGCCATGGAGACTACCCCCCCCCCCAAAATAAAAAAAGCCTCCAAATGTCATAAATGAGCAGGTGCCCAATAGCTGAACTACCTCCAAATGTCACTAGTATGGAACCTTGGAAAATGTGAAAGAACAATGAATCCGGGATGGTGTCCATAAGAAGCCATGCTCCCATGCATGGCATATTAGCAAATGGAAAAACCAACAAAATCCCCATAATTTTCTTATTGCACTAGCTGTATGTAGAACAAGTTGTACTGGCAAAGGGATGATTGGCAATGTTGTGTAATATCAAATTATTGGTCATATACAAGAATCAAAGGAATAGGAGATGGGCTTTAAAGCCTACCTCTTAAGGGCATGCAGGAATCATTCCTATTGGCCCATCCAGCTTGCATCTTTTGGGGGCTTGCTGAATCTTGGCCTAAATCCAGCTTGTGGGTCTGGTGGTTTGCAGGAAGAAGCAAAAGATCCATGGAGTTATTTTTTTTTCCCACTAGATTGTACTATGGGGTGTTCGGTTGATATAGGCCATGCTCAATCGGCTTCTCAGTTTATGAATCCAATAGGAAATTCAGCCCAAATTCTTTTGGATTACCCAAATGGGCCCTATTTAGCAGAGTTCGCCGAACCACCTCAGATCGGATGGTTCGGGGCGTGCCAAACCATATCGGAGGCTAAGCAGTGGGGTTCAGGCATCCTAATTCGAAACGCTGGCAAAGACAGAGTAAGGGGGAAGGCAAGAGAGGAAGAGAGGGAGGAGGGAAGAGAAGGAAAAAGCCGGTGGTGGCCCGCAGAGGCCATCGGAGGGCCGTCGAGATGTGAGAAGAGAGAGAGGGAAGGGAGAGGAGGGAGTGAAAGATGGCGAGGAGGCTGCCAGAGGGCCGCTAGGTGGCCACCATGGCTGCTGAACGGTCCAAACTTGCCCCGCAGTGGCCGCGAGGTAATTCTGGGCCGTTTGGAAATTGGGGGGTAATTTTGGGCTGTCCAGTAGCCACCTAAGGGCCCTTCGGTTGCCTCCCCACTATCTTCCGCTCCCTCATCTCCCTTCCCTCTCTCTCTGTTTGCATTTTCTCTCGCGGAGGACCGCAGAGCTCGAGAGGCCTTGATGGCCCTCCGGTGCCCATCGCTGTTGTCTCTGCTGGCCTCTCTTTCTTCCCTCCTTCCCTCCTCTCTCTTTCTCTCTGTTTTTCTCCTCGGTTCATCCCTCATTGTAGTACTGATTTTGGGCCCGGTACAGTCCGATACGGGGGCATATCGATTCGTACCACCGGCCGGCCGATATGATGTTCGGTTTTGAGTTGGCGATCCTTGCTAATTATTGTCTATGCTTGAAGTATGTAACTACTTGATCATAGTTAGGTTTTTAGTTCCCTGATCAGTGAGAGGCACAAGTTTTTGGGTCTTTCTATATAGAAAGTTCTAGATATGAAAACTAATGTAAAAAGCAAGTAAAGCTGTAAAGGATGTAAGTGTTATTTTTCATCTTAGTGAAATAAACAAAGTGTGATATGGGTTTAACACCATGGACACTAAATTTGAGTAAATCTCAGAGGAAACATATCAGAAAGTGGCTTATATTGATCTCATTTCACTGTGTCTAGAGCTGAAGGTATATATTGCATATCCTACCCATGGTTTGCAGTACTGGCTTACTGACTCAAACTAGTAGCAATCTGGTACTTGGTATGCCCCCTCAGACCAAGTGTCAGTACCAAGTACTAGACCATACTGACAATATACTTGTTGGGTGCTGGCATGGCTACTGGAATTGGTACCATGAACCTTGATCCTACCGTACAAGATTTTGCATTTAATCCTTTACAACATAATGAAATTGTAGATCAAAGGCTGTTCTCCTTTTGTTGATAGTTGAAATGATTGAGGCCTGGTGTGCTCCCTCTGAAAACCATAAGATATAATGCAAGGATGTTGACTTATATGAGCATCTTTGTGCATCGCATACTCCATGCTGTGTACACATCCTCCCATCATCATCATCATCATCATCACTACCTTTTGTAATCAAAATAAATCTAGTGTGGAGTAAAATAAGTTCAGAGAACTCCATAGGGGTGACAATCTTTCAACACTTGAAGTTGACATTGGATTTTTGGCCAAGGCAAATTAGGCCATACGGGGGCTTGCCCTCAAACCAAGGCCAGTTTTTTAGCAGGTTGACTTATGTTATTGCTCACAATTTAAGCCCATGCAACTATGCAATGATCCTCGTGGTTTGCTAGACTTCGAAAGTATCCAGTTGAGAGGGTTTAATAATAGCACAGATGGCAATGGTGTGATATAAAGCAGATCTCAAGAATTATCCCAATGGCGCATACCTTACAATATCCTATGATACATACTGAGCTAGCAGGCAATAGTTATTGTATGAAGAGCTCACACCTTTGTACCATCTGTCTTGACCCATATTGCTAATTAGTGGTCTATATGGTTCAACATGTTTGATATGCTGATATAAGCTAATATGTATTGGCAGTGTATGTACCTTTCTTTCCCATTCCAAACTCATCCTCAACCATCTTGAACATTCTTTTTTTGATTCCAGATAGTCTGGACTCTGGAGATAACTTCTTTTGGCTTTTTTGTTGATCAAAATGACCAATTCATGGATGGGATGTGGTAACAACAAAAAGTTATCATTCTACATCTGATTAGAGGCTAGAAATTAAGGTAATTGGAGGTATATAAATGCCCTGCAATACTTGTACTATCCATACACGCACCTATAGCATGTTACCTGTAACTTTAAAGCTTGTGTAAGTTATTATGTGTAAAAATAGATGCTAACTGTTAAATCTTGTAACAAGTTGAAGTCATACTATGCACATCTTAAATAGAAACATAAATTTATGATGACATGTAGGTAGATTTCCATGAATTTGTTATAAACTATGCTAAATTATTCACAACACGACTGCAATAAGTATATGTTAAGATGGGCCTGTGATAAAATGAAACTGAACAATGTAGTGCATCCAAAGTTTGTTTCTTTCCATTAAGTGTCCTTTTGATACAATATGGTATAATTAATATACAAGACTTTGACAGGTACCAAAATGATATGTGTGCCCAGCCTGGGCAACTGACATTATGAAATTATGGACCAGAAGACCTTATTCACCCTAGTGACAACTATTATCATAAAATAGGTGGAAAAATAGCTTTTGTCCTCCTTTTTTACTGAGAGAAAATGTAATTAACATTTATGGCTTACTCTGGTGAAAAACCTCATTGCATGTTACAGCATGTGTTGAAGAAATATTTGTATATGTATTTGAATTTTATAAATTTTTTGTTAACACATGTAGATTTCTTCTCATTGGCACATATTACTATAATTCATGTATGACATGTTTATGGGATATGTAAGAGTTATTCGATATATCATATATGCTCTTTGGACAAATCATCTCTATTTCTTTCCCTGCTGACAAATCTTGTGTTTTGTGTCTTCATGGAAAAAGGTGCATAGGGATCCTTCCTATTATATATTTGTTAGAGTTATTCAATATATTCTCTCTGGATGATTGTGTAATCAATTTCTCATTTTAAATCACTGGATGTGTATAATTATCAGGAACCAACTCGTCCTGCTATCCCAATACTTCTTGCTGTTGGTGCTGTCCACCAGCATCTGATTCAAAATGGACTGCGAATGTCAGCTTGTATTGTTGTTGATACTGCTCAGTGTTTTAGCACCCATCAATTTGCATGTTTAATTGGATATGGGGCCAGGTCTTCTCTTCTATATTTGGAATTTTTTTTTTTACTTTATTTAATTGTAAAACTTGTTCTTTTTATCTGGTAATCACTTTTCTATCAGCTTCATGCAGTCTGTAACAGCTAGTAGAAAGATTTGGTTCATGATATAGTTTTATTTGTACAGTTGTACTTCTATTTCCTATAATGAGGAGAGTTTGTGAGCCTTCAATAATTGTCATATCTCATATGTTCATTTATCTTGGACACTTTGTCATCTTGCCTTCTGAAATAAGTTTGATTGTAACTCATGATTATTGGGTCAATGATTTTGCAATAGGAAGGATTAGATGCCTTCAAAAGAAGATTGAGATCATATTAACATATCATGTACGTACATATGAATGTCAAACTCGAACCACATCTGTTTATTTTCTCTTTTTTAGCTGAAGTCATGCAAGCTGTACTTGGCATATGTTCTGTTCATTTGCTAGTTGATTGAGCCAACGTTAAGCTGAATTTCAAGCCAAACACAAGTTGCTTGCAAACAGCTCCTCTGCTTTACAGCCCTAAACTCAAGCTTGGTTCATGTATATCATTAAAGTATTTATGACGTGACAAAGTTCTGTTTTGCTCTTATGATCTTATATGTATCCTTTTATTCTTTACCTCCGAGCTTGTCATAGACTGTCATCAGTTTTTTCTATATTCATATAAGAAAGTCCTTAAAAGTTCGGTGCTTAGCCAACTGGTGTCAATATTTTGTTGTTTCCTAGTCCCATGTAACATGATAATTGTCACGCCCCAAATCCGAGACATAGCACGGCCATGCTACCGAGGGATAGAACCCACGATAACACGAAGCCAATCCATCGTAATCATCTAAAATCCGTCAAATAAGAAGATTCAATTCTATTATTCATCAAATAATCGAACCAATATTGGTTCAGAGCATCTAAATCCAAAAGCAAGTACTAACCCGAATCTCAACATTCATAAATAACTACAAATCCATGATTATAAAATAAATTAAACTTCTGCTGCCAAATTTTCAAGCTTGCTATGCCAATCTTCAAGCTTGGATTCCTTTTTGCCGATCCTAACCTTATTTCTCTGTTCAAACAAAAAGAAAACAAAAAGAATATGAGCTACACTAGCCCAGTAAGTAGAACTTGCGCTTCCTTATCGGATCAAGCATAAGTTTTTTATGATAATGCAATATTTAGAAAATAACAGATAAAACAAAATAAAGCATTTCATAGAGCATATAACAAAATAAGTTAAACTCATCATGCATGTATAAATCATGTATATTTCACAATCATGAATCGTAAATCATTTTCATCATGTATTCATGTCATGTTTCAAAATATTGCTCACAGATATTCGTGCTAAGGTCACTATTATACCCGTGACAGGACCATGTTTCTTAATCGACAGAGTTCTTAATTCATGTGCCAACTTTATACCCGCTGGCAGGGCCATGTTTCGTGTGGATGCTAGCTCCGGATGTCGACCTTTCTGAAGGGATTCATTCATAGCCATCTGAGAGCCTTTGAAATCATTATATCTTTTTCTTAAAGCATACATATACATAGATGGAAAAACAATGAAATTCATGCTTCATAATCATGCTATTTTCATAAGACATATTCATGAAATCAATGCTCATAATAAAACATGCTTTTTCATATCACATATGCCGATCCTTATTTTATGAAAAATTATGATTTCATCAATAGCAATTCTTTACATAAAAATATTATCATTTAAGAATAAATAAGGAGCATAAGATCCACTTACCTCGTTCATCTTAGATCTTCAGACTTCGTTAGAAGAATCAGCTAATCCTATTTAAAATATCAAATCATTATCAATTTCTATTCCATAAATATAATAAGATTAAATCATAAGGAAAGAGGACTGTTGTTCGGATGTGTCGGACCATCCAGATACCAGGGCAATTCAGGATCTCTTATCTGAGGGTCAGATTTAAGTGACTTGATCAAGAAATCGTGAAGCACAGATCGAATTAAAGTCAAGATCAATCAATAGGGTTCTTTAATAATAAATTTGAAAGATCTTTGATACGATCAGATGAGGTTGACATACAGCACGGATATCAAAGCAATTTCGGATCATCTTGTTAGAGTCAATATGAACCCCTAAAAGATGAAGGCATGACTCGATACAGGATTCATAGACCTTCTTAGAGAGAGAAAGTCAATCATGAGAGAGAAAGTAGAGAGAGAAAGTGAGAAAATCTTCGTATCCTTCAAAAGTGGCAATCATGATTGAGATCATCAGAGGTTATATCAAGGTGACTTAATATGGATTAACTATGATCGATGTTATCAATTTCGAAGAAGGATCGGATCGGGATCTAATCTACTGTACGAATTTCGGAGCAGTCTCAGACCATCATATTTTCATCTCAAGTTTATCCTAGGATCTGTGATGCAATCAGAGAGAGAGAATGATCCTAGAGAGACAAAATCCATAAAAAGAGATAAAAGGGTCTAGAGAGAGAAAATAGGGAGAAAATCTAGAGAGAGAAAATAGAGAGAGAATGTAGAGAGAGAAAGTTCAATTCTAGAGAGAGAAAGACTTAAGAGAGAGATGAGAGAAACTTTCTCTCACATGTATTTATTATTATTATTATTATATATATATTTTTTTCTTTTCTTTTTCTTTCTTTTTCTTTTCTTTTTAGAGAGAGAAAATAGAGAGAGAAAGAGAGAGAAGAGAGAGAAAGAGGGAGAAAGAGGGGAGAGAGGAAAATTTTCTCTTATTTATTATATATATATATATTTATTTATTTTTCTATTTTGTATTTTCTTTTTCTTTTCTTTTTCTTTTTTTTCCTTTTTCTTTTCTTTTTCTTTTTCCTTCTTCCCACGGCCTTCTTGGGCCGAAACAGGGGACCTAGAGGTCCCCGTGCCTTGACCGGCCGATCACGGCCATTCTCCGAGTTCGGAGGGGCCAGAGCCGGCGGTCGGTGGTGACCGTCGGTGTCGGAAAATCAGGGAAAAGAAGAGGCCGGACAGGGGTTTTCTTTTCCGACAAAATCCGGCGACACCTGTCGCCGGCAATCGTGCCCACAGGCACGGAAAAGAAGGGAGAGAAGAGAGGAAGAGGAAGGAGGCCTTACCACAGCCTCCGATGACCCCCACCGGCGTGAAATCGCGGTGAGCACAGGTCGAGGGGTCGCAGCTTCAATCGGAAAAATCGGAGAAAAACTCCGGCGATCGTCGGTGACTGATGGATCTACTTTTAGAGGAGAGGAGGGGGGTTCTTATAGAGCTCGTCCTAGGGTCTTTTAATAGCCCTAGGACTCTGATTCTTGATCGGAAACGGGGAAGAGGAAGACTCCGATCGGGAGTCTTCCTCCCCGTTTTTTTTTTTTTTTTTTTTTAAATGGGTTTTGTGGGCTTTTTGGCCCATCAGGCCGGATTATCACAATAATGGTCCAAATTTTGTATAAACTTTTATTGACCAGCCACTAGCACCGCTTGTGATTCCCAGTATCCTTCACCTTATTAAGTCCTTGAATAACCCTGTCCAGCAAATGCGAGCTTCATTTGGCAAGAGTAGCACTGGTATAGTGGCATGGGAAGGTACTGGATATGAATTGCCAAAAATCTAAATTAATTGTTGGGCATTGTTGAGCATCATCATCCAAAAGAAACTTTTCACCTTGGAGTTCATCATCTGTGTATAATATTTAGTCTTGAAAAACTAGACACAGGCTAGCCATTATGCTTTCAAATCAGCCTTTTGGAAATCTCAAAATCCCCATTGATTTATTTCCTTCTAGATGTAATAGAATGTCTTACGTTTGAGACTTCCTAAAGTTTTTAGCTAATTCACCTTGCTGCCAATTGTGAATCCATCCCAAGTCATTCTGCCATAATGCCAGCCACCCTAATAAGGTGAACGATCCAGTTTTAACTTTGTAACAATAAGCTTTGAGAAGTATTTCTTCCTCATTTATTAGGTATTCACCAAACAGCCTAAGCTTGGAAATCTTGATATATTTTTTTTCAAAATTAATCACCTCTAATGGAGGCTTAAAATTTTCATGCAAGTTCTGTTCTATATTTGCGGAACATTTCACATATGATTTGCCTTGCAGTTTTTTTTGTCTTAAATAGCCTATCCCTTTTCTGGTTCCTAGATGCTCATATGTTTTGATAATTCAGCCTGCAATTAGTTGATAAGCCATTCATTCCATGAGTGATAAGTGGTCACCAGTCACCAAAAGCCAACACCTGTATAGTGGATTGATGTGCATGTCATGGACCTAGCAAATGCATACTTGAACCACTGTGTCAAAGACTGGCCAAACATGTTGATTTTTGTGGTTAACCATCTGATAAGTCATTCTCCTCATGTGAGCCAATATGTTACATTTGGCTACACTACGCCAAAATGTTAGCTATTGAAATCCATGTTACACCATAAGGTGAAAACTAGGATGATAATTCTACACTTCCAATTGACTGAGCAACCATCCACATAATATAGTTTTAAATCCCACTCGCTACACTTCAACAGGCCTGCAAATTTGCCATGAATAAAAAACTGACTTATTTATTATAGGGCTCTCCTATTTTTTGGTCTAAAAAATCCAAATATTAAATAAGTCAATACAAATTCGATACCTATCAAGCAAACCTGGCTACTATGACTCAGAACTCCTACCCCAGGGAGGAAAACCCAACACTGATCCTACCCATCTGGTGACAGTGCTGGTATTGTCAGTGACTGAATCCATACTACAGAACATTGCTCTTGACGCTCAACTTTAGGTGGCAGATCTCACACAACCATGGACCAACTTTTATGCTGTTATTGCTGCATGAGGGACATTATTTCCTCTCATTGACATAAATTCAAAATCTGATGCTTTAATCCATTTTGTGGTAGATTATGCTGCTGCTTCTTCATTAGTTTCCTTTTGTTTATTATTGAACTTTTTATTATATACATGAACGAGGATGGAGTTATTAGTTTTTAATATATCCCATGTTAACATGGGACAACTTCAGTTAACACCATCTTGTTTCACCTACTCAGTGCCGTATGCCCATACTTGGCATTAGAAACATGCCGCCAGTGGAGGCTGAGCACAAAAACTGCTAATATGATGCGGAATGGGAAGATGCCTACTGTAACAATCGAGCAGGCTCAAAGGAACTTTTGCAAGGTTTGTTTATCTGTTACAAGTGAAAATATTATATTTTTCATCGCTATTGCATGAAGCCAGTTTGGGAGGGCACATCCAAAAGCACAGCATGGTTTCATCGTGATAGTTCAAGTATCCTTTGCATATATGATTCGTTATTTTCTTATTCCAGTGAAATCTACAAGCTGTCTAAAGGCTTTTCTTTTCGATTTCTCATTTATGGATCTTTTATTTTGGTACATAAAGTAGTTATTAGCAACGGATCAATAATTTGATGCATCTGCCTTCATCTTCAATGTTTTTTCTGTTCTTCAAACATTCCTACAAGTTCTTAGAGCATAAAAGTTTTTAAACACTGTTGCTATCTTGGAATCTGTTTTATTTGCTTTTTTTGTTTTGCTTAAATGATTTCTGTTTATATGTTTTGGGCAAGTTTTTCTTTATCTCTTATTACTATTCTAATGCTGTTGAAATGCTATGTTTTTCAGGCTGTAAAATCTGGTCTTCTTAAGATTCTTTCAAAGATGGGCATCTCATTGCTTTCAAGGTTTTTAAAAAGATAGAATGGATTCATTTTTGAATTTAATTTCATTATTCTAACATCATCCTTCTGTTAATCAATAGTCTCCTCGATGCTGTTTTTTATCTGTTTTGTTTCCTCCAGTTATTGTGGGGCACAAATATTTGAAATATATGGCCTTGGACAAGAAATTGTTGATATTGCTTTTCGTGGGAGTGTATCCAAAATGGGTGGACTAACTCTTGATGAGGTAACGGATACTCCTGAGTAGACCTCTAAGGGCTATTGTCTACATGATAATGCTGTTACTTTTACATTTCAAAATTCCATTATATATGAAAAAAATGGTGTATCTGCATGGATTTCTATATTGTGCAAATAACCTTTGCCCTTCCTCTGTTTTCTGTAAAAAACAAAGGCAATTCTGTAAGGGACATCCAATCAAAATAAATTAGAATATGTGAACATGATCAAGTGTAAGGTTACTTTTCTTGGAACAGTGCATCGACAGAAGATATGGCACATCAATCATTTTATTAATGATACATATCTGCATATACGATCAAGTGTTAGGTTACTTTTCTTGGTTTTGACATGTCCCTTTTCTCCCCCATGTTTGAAGGGGGAAGGTGGGTGGGCTGTCGGTTTTTTCAATGGCATCTCTCTTGTTCTAGAAACCTCTCATGGCAAAGTTAATCTAATCTTGTCGCAGACTTTATACGTTGCGGCATTTGATAAGCATATTTTGTAATGTATTCACAGAGGGTAGGCCTTGGCGCAATTGTAAGGTATCTCCATTGTAATTTGGGCATCACGGGTTTGAAACATGGAAGCAGCCTCTACATGTGGGGTAAGGCTGCATACATGATACTTTTGACCCTCCCAAGGCCCCACACTGGCGGAAGCCTCATGCAATAGGATGCCCTTTCTTATCACTAGTGCGTTCATATGATACAAAAGGGTGAAGTTTCATTCTAGGTGTCTATATTCAGTAATTGATGGGAACAGAGGAACGCTTTATGTTCATGAATCCTGATTCATCTTTCATTTACATGTATGTGAACTAATGCTTTGAGAACTTGTGATAAAATTCATGTTTGTTTAAAACAAGAATTTCTGGGTAGCATGTTCAGCTCCTACTGGTCACAAAAAAAAGGCAGTCCAAAATTGATGAAAAGATTTCGGCTATATGGAAATTGCTAAATTCTTACGAATGCAACAAGGCTTTCTTGGATTACTCATCAATGCAAAATGATCATACAAGTACTTGTCAACACAAATTAAGACTAGAGGGTATGGAAAGAAAATTTTAGAAAGTCATCAAAAACATCCAAGAATACAAAAACTGAAATCTCCCAAATATTGACTACACTTTGTCTCAGCAAACTGAGATTTCATGCAATGTATTGATGTCTGTGAAGCATTAATATTTAACAATGCAAAGTGAAGCTTGAAAATATCTTTTGTCATTCACTTAGATTAGTTTATTTTTATGTAAATAGGATCTATAATTTTAGGTTTAGGATCATAACCTCTCTTTGAGGCCAAAAGATAACATAAATACATAATAAATATCGATGACATAATTATAATATGGTGGGTATTTTTTTTTAGGAGTTCAGTATATTGCTTATTATGTGTTTGTTTTGTCAGTCGATTAATATCTATAATGTTTTTTTTTTCATTCTTAAAAGTAAATCTTATTTATTATCAAATGCTTATTATTCATGTTGTTTCTTATGGATGTCCTTTCATTTGTTGAAGCTGGCACGGGAAACCTTGTCATTTTGGGTGAAGGCTTTCTCAGAGGAAACAGCTAAGAGGCTAGAAAACTTTGGGTTCATTCAATTCCGACCAGGAGGTAGTATTTGTTTTACTGCATGTTTGACATAAGAACATTTTAGTTGGTTTTTCCAAATGGTTTTTGTTAAATTATTTTTGTTGCTGTAAAATCCAAATCAGTTTTTTTTTTTTTTTGATTTAAGGAGAAACATTGGGTTAGCATTTTGTTACTACAAACTGAAAAAAACGTAGAAGATGATGTTATATGGATTCTGTTCCATACTAGGTGAAGCATGAAGCTGTGAATTGTACTTACAAAACCAAAACCCACTATATGTGGTCGGCATCCTACTTGTTTGGTGTGGATAAAAGGACTCTCTTTTCATCATCTCTCTCGTGTCATATGTATATTTTCTTATGTATCTGTCATGTATGAAGAAGAACCAATTTCAAAGGTAGAAGCATATTGTGTTGACCTTTGCTATAATATTAGATCTAACCAAAAGAGTGACCTAATTCACTTTGAGCTTAGTCCAATAGTGGAGGATTTTACTCTAAACTCTATCTTTTCGATTCTTCATAAACAATAAGCAATACCGGCTCACCTTGGCTTTCTTAATATTTAACATAATTTTCTCCAGATAGAAAGTCAAAGAGAAAATATGTAGGAAAAAACAATCATAAAGGGAAATAGTAAAATGAAACACAATATTCATACTTAGTTATTTCCTGAAGTTTTATAATCTTGTGAAAATTGTCATGAAAGATATCATTGTTAATCTTTTTTATCATTATCTTTCGAAGCAAAATCACAAACAAAACATCCGAAAATAAAATGCTTAATGGATTTTGAGCTGACTTCATCAGTGTAATTTGCTCCAAGTGAGGGCCATATCATTCCATAACTCAACCTTTTGCAAATCCTCCTTTTTTTTTTTTTTTTAACATTCTCATAATCTTATTCATGTTCTCATAGGCCTTACACTTTATCCTTACTCCTATCCAAGATGTTAAACATCCTAAAACCTGCCCTTTTAATCAATTCTCATTGTCCTCGTCTCCTGCTGGAATTTGGAACTCCATCTTACCCTCGCTTTGAAATTAAATGTTGGGCAAGATCATACTATGCCATTAATCTGTCACCTGCATTTTGACTTCTTTCACTCCGACTACATAAGTGTTCCAATGCCTGATGATTTCTCTCAAAAATGTAATGAAGTGAGAGTGCCTAGGAAGCATCTATATCTCATGTTATATGATTCAGTTGAAAATTTGTGATCAGAAATGGGGCTGGAAGTGTCATTAAGCAGGTATGCAAGTTGGTATGGTACCAAGTACTGTAGAAACCAGACAAACACAAGCTGAGCTAGGCCTAGCTTTGGCTTGACGCATTTTATATGTAAACAAAGTTTGAGTCAGCTTATTTAATTTTGAGCCAAGCATGAGCTGTTCATGGATAGCTTGTTTAAGAAATATAATGAGCATTTAAGAATATTTGAGCCTTTCATTTATATAGATTGGAATGATAATCCTAATTATTTTTTATTCTTATAGTTATAGCGCCTTTTATTCTACATAATTTATAGTAATGTATAATGAATAATTATAAAAATAATTATACTAATTGTCATTTGTATGGATAATGATAATTAAAATAATATATAAATATGTAAATAATATTTTTTTAGTATTTTGAGCTAACTCAAGCTGAGCTTGAGTAAGCTAAGCCCAGCTCTGGCTTGGCTTATTTTTTAACTGAGTGAGTGGAACTTGAGCTAGTATGCAAACAGCTCGCTCGTTTGCCAGCCCTGATACAAGGTAATGGCTGTTGCTTTCCAAGCTGTTCTTATAACTTAGATGAGTTAGATCTATATGGCTTAGCATATGATTAGTACTGATCATGGGCATTAGAATTGACTGTGATCTCTTGATGTTAAGTCAGCATTAAATTTTTCTTAGAACAAAAAAGATCTGGTGATGAATCCTGCCTTTGGAGAATAATGTGTAAATATTCCAAATGTATTTCTTCTTTGTTCTTATATTATTCAAGTGGTTTATATGAAACAATCAATAAGCCTGTCAGATGTTTTAATTGGCTAAACAAAAGTATGCAAAACTTCAGCTGTTAAGCTGCATTTCCATTAAAGTGATTAAACCACGAATTTTTCAGGGAATTATGTAGCTGTCTTGGCCAAGAGGGATATCCAACTTAACTCTCAACTCAAGCAAGTGGAACAATGGACTATTTATTTTGTCCTTTTTTTCTCAGTGCCTATTTCATTTCCAACTTCTTAAATTGACGTTGCTGGATTAGCAATGTGGCTTTTAACGCATTGATCTTTTTATAGTAATATGCATATGTGGCCCCATATTTTCTCATTTCGCATTATATGTGCTAGTCCGAAACTGAAAATATATCTGAGAAAGCTTGTTAGTGGTCTTTGTTATTCATGTACTTGTGGATTGGACTGAATGCAGTACCCTTGTGCTTCAGTTGTTTGCTGACACATATTATTCATTTTCTCACTTAATTCAGGAGAGTATCATGGAAATAACCCAGAAATGTCAAAACTACTTCATAAGGCAGTTCGTCAAAAAAGTGAAAATGCATATGCTATTTATCAACAGCACCTTGCAAATCGACCTGTAAATGTGAGTTTGTGATTTTCAACTTCCTCCATCGGATGCTAATTTCTTTTTCTAAGTCATCGAGGATCTGTGCTGTAGCTTTGTTGATCTTTTCCATTATCAGGTTCTCCGAGATCTTCTTGAATTTAAAAGTGACCGACCACCAATATCTATTGGCAAAGTTGAATCTGCATCCTCCATTGTCCAACGCTTCTGCACTGGTGGGATGTCTCTTGGTGCTATATCAAGGGAAACACATGAAACAATTGCGATAGCAATGAACAGATTAGGTGGAAAATCCAATTCTGGGGAAGGTGGTGAGGTAGGTCTAATTTTCTTTCTATATTTAAACATTTTATAAAAAATGTGCTACATTTTAATTTGTGTCTTAGTTACATTTATTGGATACTAGTTCATATTAGAGGCTTATCAAAAATTGTGAGTTTTATGCAGGATCCGGTTCGTTGGCATCCACTAACAGACGTTGTTGATGGCTATTCTCCAACACTTCCTCACCTCAAGGGTCTTCAGAATGGAGATACTGCCACCAGTGCAATCAAACAGGTGACAAATAGATCTTCTTTCTAGAGGGTCTCCTTCTACCATGTGGATCATGTTCCATTTGTATCCATCATGTTTTTAATTTGACAACATTTTCATGGTAAATCTTTATTATATTTTTTGTAATCATGTTTTCCTGTATGTGTAAATTCTTCCAGGTTGCTTCAGGACGTTTTGGTGTCACTCCAACATTTTTAGTCAATGCTGACCAGTTGGAAATTAAAATTGCACAAGGTGCAAAGCCTGGGGAGGGGGGTCAACTTCCTGGTAAAAAAGTTAGTGCCTATATTGCCAGGCTAAGAAATTCGAAACCTGGGGTTCCACTTATATCTCCACCACCACATCATGACATTTATTCAATCGAGGATCTTGCACAATTAATTTTTGACCTTCATCAGGTAGAGTATGCATTTCCCTTGGCTATCTACACTCATGACTTTTTGCTACCTCAGAACCAGTGTTGCTACTTTAGAAGGAACAGCAATAATAAATTTTATTATTATGTGCTCAACCTTTACTCATGCTTATACTTGTCTGCATATTGGAATCTAATCTACATGTGAGTAGGTCAACTCTAAAGCAAAGGTATCTGTAAAGCTTGTAGCAGAAGCTGGAATTGGCACTGTGGCTTCTGGAGTAGCTAAGGGAAATGCTGATATAATACAGGTGCCAAGTTAGAGCCATCTTTGGCATTATATTCCAAGATATATCTATTCCTTGTTCTTCTTGCTCTATATAATATTTCAATTTATTAATACTACAATGATTATCAACTATTCTTATCCCATCTATCACAGCTTCATTGTTCTCCTTTCCCCATTAAGATGAATTTTTTACAATTCATCAGCATTCAGTCACTTGGTGGGCTCTCAATTTATTATCTTTTTCTTTTTTTCCCCATTATCCCCAGGCATTTACCGGAATTCATCTATACAATTCCCTTAAGCCTCCAAAAGCTGGATTTTTTTTGCCAGATGAAAATGGTTTACCGCTCAGATGACTGCAATTTTGCATAATTGACAATACTTTGTGCTGGCATATGCTGCTAATATTGTGAATGTCATGTTAGTTTTCAGATTGAGATTATCTATTGATTTGATTATATCTATCAATTGAACACGTAATCAAGCAAAGTTAAGCTGGGATGTAATAGAAGCAGAGGAGAAAGGATATATAAGCATTAGTATTAGAAAATAATCATCTCTTTAGTTAAGGCATGCAAATATAGGCAAAATAAGATGATATTGGAAAATAATTTGCAGAATTTCACTTCCATGCTGTAGCTCCTGGGAAACATGATTAACCTAAGAATACTAATTAAGAATTCACTCTATGTTGGTGTGTAAATTGTCCATATCTTGTGGTGTTGCATTTAGGAGACTTTGGTATAGATTGTATTTTCCATTCATCCATTATGAGCAGAGTATGACGGCTAACTGCATCATGTTAATGCACATAGTCTTCAGTTGATTTTCCATGTACGAGAAATGTATTTTTATAACCAAAATCTGTGCCTCAGGCACCTTTTTTATAACTAAAAAGTCTTTTTATTTCTTTTTTTACTTTTTTTATTTTTTGTGTTCTATCTGCATTTTCCGCTATAGTCCAAAAATGTCATGTTTTAATATCTACAAGTCACTACACGAAGATTGTATAATATGGACAGCTTCTTGAATATCATTTTAACTATATAGACCACATAATTAAGGCAAGTTCAATGAAATATGGTATGTAAAATTGATAATTGCACCCGAATAATCTGCAGTTTGCCAACAGGGCAATGTGCTATCTGATATACGTACTCATATTGCAGTCAGTATTCTGGTACAAGAAGCATTGCAGCAACATGGGCATGACAATTGGATTTGGACATGCATCTGAATAGGGAAGAGGAAAAAAAAAAAGGAGATAGAGAATACATTTAAAAAAATAATTAAAATATATAATTAAGGTCCCTGCATATTCATGTTTCTCCTCCAAATTTTTCAATTTGCTAATGATTTCAGAACTCAGAAGAATGACATTAGTAAATTAATTTAATACTTCTGTTCTTAACTAATCTCTAGAATGAACAAAATCTTGCTTTTAACATTATTGTAGTGGCTCAAACTCATCGTCGGTGGGTTCCAACACTAACAATTTTTAAGAGCTGCAATTGAAAAAAAATTGATGGGCATTAAGGTGTCATGTAGACATCTAATTTCAGACATGTCCAACATGGATTCTAGGAGCTGGACATGAGAGCCTATGTAATACAAGGTGCAAGACCAGCTTTTAAAAAAAATAAATTCATAGCAGGTAATATGTCATATATCATAAACAGGCCTTCTACCAATGCTTGTCCTGATGAATTACTCAGAGAGTAAAAGGGGCCACACCTTTGATGTGTTATTTTTGAGTTGTGATTCTCCCTTTACTTGTATTCTGCCTATGTTCATCTCAATATGCTTATCTAGTTGAATGAAAACACGTGTTGGATTTCATCTAGTAAGGACATAATTTTGTAAACAGAGCTGTTTTGTCCATGTTACAGATATCAGGGCATGATGGGGGAACTGGAGCAAGCCCTATAAGCTCCATTAAACATGCTGGTGGGCCATGGGAGCTTGGTTTAACTGAGACACATCAGGTTTGTCTCGCCTATTTTAAATCAATATAGCTAATCAATTTGATTTTCTCTGTCTAGAATTTATATGTCCAGCTAATGAACTTAATAATTTTTTTAGACACTTATTGAAAATGGCTTGCGGGAAAGGGTGATTGTGAGAGTTGATGGTGGATTCAAGAGTGGTGCCGATGTCCTTATGGCTGCAGCCATGGGTGCTGATGAGTATGGTTTTGGTTCTGTCGCCATGATAGCTACAGGATGTGTTATGGCACGCATCTGCCACACAAATAACTGCCCAGTTGGTGTTGCCAGTCAGGTAGCAGAAAAAAATGTTTTGCTTTTCATTCTCTCTCTCTCTCTCTCTGTAAATATCCATTTAGACAGCTTTTTTAACTTTGGTGCAGAGAGAAGAACTTCGTGCCCGTTTTCCTGGTGTTCCTGGAGATTTGGTTAACTACTTTTTATATGTTGCTGAAGAGGTAATCCATCATTCATTGGTCTTTATTGATGAAAAGAGTATATCTACTTTAGCTATTGAATTTAGCTTCCTTGTTTTTCTACTTGCGAATACTTAACCTAAGGATTATTTTCTTTGGTGACTGTGCCTCATCTTATCTTGGAGATTTACATTACAAGTTATCATAATAGTTAATGAATTTTAAATGTTTGGTCAGGTAAGAGGCATTTTGGCCCAACTGGGTTATGAAAAGATGGATGACATAATTGGGCGAACAGATTTGTTGAAACCAAAGCACATCTCTTTGATGAAGACCCAGCACCTTGATCTCAGTTACATTTTATCAGTATGCATTTTAAAACTAGCCTCAAATTAAATTGCTTAACTTTTTGTGTACATGACCTCTAGATTTCTCATGGATCTAATGTTTAATTTTCAGTGTGTTGGACTGCCAAAATGTAGCAGCACTGAAATAAGGAACCAGGATGTTCATACAAATGGTCCTGTTCTTGATGACATTATACTTTCTGATCCTGAGGTAGCTACAGTTTCTGAGTTCCCCTTTTTTCAAAACATGGGAATTATTTTTTTAAACATGTTTACTGAAATAACATTTGAACTTTGAAGCATGGTAGTGTGTAAGTATCAAGCACTATCATTTTTTGCTTCCGTAGCACTGGCTATAACAACAAAGAAATGAAAACGTTTGGGGTTGTTCTCGTGAATCCTTATTTGCCCCAAATTCCTATCAAGGAACACCTTAATGTTTCTACTCTCTTTTGCAAACAATTTTTACAATATCCATCATACCATCTTGGGTCTTCCCTTGCTATTTCCGATCCCTTTGATACAGCTTTTAGCATTTCTCCTTATTGGGACCTTCTTGAGTGTTTGGTGCACGTCTATACTGATAAAATGAGTTCTCTACACTTCATCCATCACCGGTGCAAAAATTCTTGTGTCTCGTCTCTCGTGTAATGTTCTTGTTCCTCACTTTCTTGGTTCTACCACAAATGCTACATAGGATCATCATGGTTATCATTCATATTACTTAGTTCTTCTGTACATTGGATCCACAATTCCACATAATATTGAGGCTTTCTTGCTATTTTTGTGAATTTATGTCTAAATCACTAGGACATGTGTTTGTCACATGACATTGCTGCAAGAGCTTCCACTTTATCCGCATAACTCAAATTCTATTGGATATCATCATCCATCAAAGGACAATATTCCTAGCATTCTTCTCCATGGGCTTTTAAGACAAGATCAAGAGATTTTGATTGGTACCCTGGCCTAAGGTGGCCAAGGAACCTCTTCCACCTCCCCTACCCCTCCCCTCTCCTCTCCCTTTCTGCAGGGGATACTTCCTTATTTACATGTAATGTCAAGCACATAAAATGGAAATGAGAACATTTACTTAAACCATGTTACATGTAAACAGGTTTTTGTTATAGCTTGTCTGTCTGTATGTCTTAATTGCGTTTCCACTTGGTTATTGAGCTGGATTAATATGCCAACAACCTTATTATTTGAACAGAGGAACCGACCTACTTAGGCCCAACCAACATTTCACCATGTGCTGTGCAGGTCTTGCACTTTTTGTTTGTGGGTTGGCCTGTCTTTGAACTAGGTTTGCATGCTTAGCTAGTTGGATTTTTTGGGTTTCTCTACCTTTTCCCCCTTTCTTGTTTCTTTGTTTGTCTTTTTCTCTGTTCTTGTTCTCTCTGATCCTGTTTCATTTCATTTATCAATGAAATACAAAGTGGCTTATCACCATTTTGCTTAAAAAAAAAAATTCCATTCTTTTGTCTATGAGATGCACATTTGTTTAATTGATTGCATTATGGATTCTCATCTATTTTTTTTCACGGTGCCCTTATGCTTATTTTGAATTTCATTGGAATTACATTCCGCATTGTCTTTCTTTTTTCACTAATTTTGAGGTCTTTACCCATAAGGGCTTTCTACCTTGGTTCCAAATTGGTTGGTGTTGCACTCTTCCCGTGAATCAATAGAATATCATCTTCAAATAACACGTACCATAACTCATCTTTTCTAATATCAAATACAAATAGCAAGCTAATTAGTTGAGTTAAAGTCATAATTCTAATGTTTGGTATAAACTACGATGACTACAAATTTACCTCACCTCTACATGCATGTCCTCAATATTTCAAATCAAAATTTATGTCCAAATTTATTCCTTGATACCCATGAGATTTTCTCTTGTGGTATTCTACTTATTTTTTTCTCCAAATTGACAGCATCTGTGGGTTCTCTGGCTTTTCTCTAAATTATTCTTTGAATAACTAACAAAATTATCTCCTCTGCTGACTTTTCTTGCATTAATACAAACTAGTTATTGAAGATTGTTCTCATTTGCCTCTTATCTTTGTTATATGATGTTTCCCATAATTTTATATTATGGTGTAAGTTTGATGGTGGGTCTCTCTCAGCAAATTGCATAAACATTATTTTAATTTGATTTGTTAAGTGTCGCACGTATGCTATTTATACTTGCAAATGAGAGTGCTTTCTTTTACAAACTCTGAGCCAGAGAAGAATCAGTCCCTCTAGTTGCATTTCACAACTTCTCTTTTAATACAATGTTTTTCATCTCTTATGATCTTTAATGTCAATTGTATATTGCTTTGGAACTTCATTGCATTGGCAGCTTAACTTCTTAAGTTTCTAAAGCTATTCTCCTCTTACTGAAAGCTTTATCTCTTAAAATTATTTGACGCTGTCCGTTTAGGTGTTAACATCGGACTTGATCCAACCTTTTCTCCATAAAACTTTTCCTTGATTCAGATATCCGAGGCAATTGAACATGAAAAAGAGGTTAGCGAATCCATAAAAATCTATAATGTTGATCGTTCTGTTTGTGGCCGCATAGCTGGTGTGATTGCCAAGAAATATGGAGATACAGGTTTTGCAGGGCAGCTTAATATAACGTACGTTAGGCCTTTTACATTGCTCTAGATTTTATGGTTTACAACTTATGAAAGTTTAAATAATACATTCTGTTGTACATTTCTCTAGTTTTACTGGAAGTGCCGGACAATCCTTTGCTTGTTTCCTGACTCCTGGAATGAACATTCGACTGGTGGGAGAAGCTAATGATTATGTTGGAAAGGTACATGTGAATCATTCTCTTGCTTACTCCTGCTTCCCTTTTGTAGACTGACACTAGGGAAGAACCTTTTCTTCTAGGGTATGGCTGGTGGAGAGCTGGTAGTAATTCCTGTTGAAAATACTGGCTTTTGCCCAGAGGATGCTACTATAGTAGGAAACACCTGCTTATATGGTGCAACAGGCGGTCAGGTATTTGTTCGAGGCAAAGCTGGAGAACGGTTTGCTGTTAGAAATTCCCTTGCTGAAGCTGTGGTTGAGGGTACTGGTGATCATTGTTGTGAGTACATGACAGGCGGTTGTGTGGTGGTACTTGGAAAGTAAGTATCTCTTTACCTCATATTTCTGTTGCTTGAAGTTTAAAAATCTGTTAACAAATATTCTTGTTTCCTCTTTCTTCTTTGTTTTTTTTTATTCTGATAGAGTGGGCAGGAATGTTGCTGCAGGCATGACTGGTGGTCTGGCATATATCCTTGATGAGGATGACACTCTCATTCCTAAGGTATTTGTTTGAAACTTTCTCATTTTTTTGTTCTGATCAGTATAGAAATTAGAAATTATGAACTCATAAGGGATGATCAGACAGATCTTTAGTGGTAAAATAATTCGGTTGTTTACTCTCTCTGTCTCTTTCTCTCTCTCTTTCTCTTCACTAACATACACAAAACTAAGCCAAGATTCCTATTTTGTGCAAGTATATTGGTTATACTATTTCGACATTCGTCAGAGTCATTTACAATTTTAATTTCTAACTTCATCTTTGCTTGTAATTACGGGATTTTGCATATCATATTTTTTTAAATAAATAGCCTTGATCTTTACGTGGATGTGTCCCCACATAAGGTCTTTCTTGAGGATGTCATAACAGATTTGAGGCACAATACATTTAATGCCGTTTGCTAGTAGCAGTTTCTCTGTGGTGTTCACCTATCATTAGCAACCAAAAAATTTAGAAATTAATGAATAAATTCAACCTTTGATCCTTCAAGGCTTCAACCATATGGTAAGGACCTGTTCCCTAAAGGGTAATGCAAGTAGGCATATGAACTTACATAATCCTTTTCAAGGTTAACTAGGCTTATTGATCATGTCCATTCTGTGTTTAATGGACCATTTTTAAGCTTATATTATAACCTTGTATATGATAAAGTGCTACAGAGTTGCACACTTTCCATTTGTTACAACAGGTAAACAAGGAGATTGTGAAGATTCAGAGAGTGGTTGCTCCAGCTGGACAGATGCAGCTGAAAAGCCTGATAGAAGCCCACGTCGTAAGATGACCTAACATCTAGTTATGTATTGGTCCTGTACATTTTTCAGGTAAAGATGTAACTTCGTTCCTTTTTGTTTACTTCCTGAAGGAAAAAAGTGGGAGCAATAAAGGTGCCGCAATCTTGGGGGAGTGGGAGGCATATCTGCCTCTGTTTTGGCAACTTGTGCCACCTAGTGAAGAAGACTCACCAGAGGCTTGTGCAGACTTTGAGAGAGTAGCAGCTAAGAAGGGGATGACACTACAATCAGCATAAGATTAGAAACATATGAATTTATAAACTGCCAATTAGTTGTGCATTAAGCAGCAGAGTAACAACTCATCAGCTGCCACAAATGGGATTCACAGTCAGTATTGTGGATGGCTGATGCAACTACACTCGAGGATGAATACCGAGTTCAGAAAAAGTTTCAGATCTTATACACCAGACAGTTCCAATTCATCATGTTGGTGGAATGAAAGCAATTGCAAGTGTAAATGATGCTTGCGTCCAAATTTTCTTGTTTTCAATTGATCTCAACTGGAAGGATGGCTAGACTTCTGTACAGTTGGCTGCGGTTTTGTGCTTCTGTAATTAAAACACCTTGCTATTTCAATTCCAAGTTTGCAAGCCAGATTGCTCTAGTCATGTATATTACCTTTGCAGCAGCTGTTGGGCTTATGGAGAATAAGTGTTAAAGTTAATGGCTCAATGCTTACATTATCATTTGCATCCAGGTTTCAATCTAATAAAAGCTATATTATTGTTGTTTTTTTGATGTCCTGGAGCTGAAGATATTTTGTTCTCCATTGACTGCCTGAAACCAGAGTGAGTGGATACGTCGTGGGTCGAAGGGAATCAAAATTTGGCACAATGGTTGCCTTTATGTTGTTATAGGGCCATAATTCTTAATATTGGTGTTGGATAAAAGAGAGAATTCCCAATTTTAAAAAATATTTCCCAATATAAAGTTCACAATATTTGATTTAAATGCTGTCCTTGTTTTTGTTTAATAATGTCTCCACATTATTTCTTGTTATATCCTATTATCTTATGCATCTAAATAATGCTTAATCAAATTTTTTGATTTCATCATCGATATGATTAACAATTTGAAAACCAAATGAGTTGAAACAAATGAAAATTGTTGAAGGATGAAAGTATCAGATATACTTAGGAGTTGATTTCTTCTACGTATTAATAGCTTCTCTATTTTCTAAACCCTAGTAAGATTTTCTACGACAAAGCTCAAAAAATTTCTATTATAGGAATAATTGAAAAGAGAATCATAAGCATATAGGGTGCACGTGGCGTACTAGGCTGGTTGTGCTAGCTGGAAGGTAATAATCTCTAAGGCTTGGAAATGTGCTAATTTTCAGACTTTTAGGGGTAGGTTTTTTTTTTTTTTTTTTTGGGAGTGCACTCTCATGCATGCGGGAAGAATGCTTTGCTGTTCTGATGGTGCATACAAAGTTTTGTGGTATATATTGCTGACCTAGTATATACATATTTCTCAAAGAATTAAAAGGATGATTTCTCACCTCCATTGTTGCACTACTTAACTCCATCTCGCACTTTAGGAACTCTTCGACCATCCAATTATTCGCTTATTTTAATTCTTTATTAGGGCATATATTTATGGTTTATGATGACAATAGACCTTCCTGTGAGAGAGATACTTGGGGCAATAAAATGGGTACCTCAATTCTATTTGCGCTAACAGAGAGAAATAAAATAATAAATAAAAAATAAATTATTAAAAATTTATTATATTTACATTCAATAATTTATAAAATTTATACTTATCTTAATTAAATTAACAGCATTAATAAAAATATTTATCTCATATGAAAAATCAAAATTATTCTTGAATGGAAAAAAGAATGCACATATTTTCTTATATTCTTATTATTATGCTATTTAAGATTATTTTGATTTTTTTTGATTTTTTTTTCTGACGTGGTATTTAGTTTGATTTATGTTTAATGATTTGATTAATATTTAGCTATAAGTTAAAGTGTTGAAAAAAATAAATCTCAAAAATTTCAAATTATTGGATACAAGTATAATTTATCCTTAATTTTGAAAAAAAATTATAATTTACTCAATAAGAAAATCATCCTATCCCAACATGCCTTCCTTCTCATACTCCTCATCAGGCCCATGGCTGAGTAAATAATCGAAACCTGAAGAAATCCATCCAATCCGACCCAATAAACATCGATTTCGATTGGCTGAAAGATATAAATTGGATGGAATTAGGTCAGGATTTGTAAATAATCAGTTATTAATGGTTGGATTCGGTTTCTACACTTTTAAACCGTACGAAATCGAACACAATCGATGTAGTATTTTAGAAACTCACTTTCATTTTGGGATAGCATCATTTAAACTTCAATACTTCCTTCTAAAAAACACCATGTCACCCATCTGGATTCATAAAAATATTAATATTAAATTATTAATGAAAGTACATTAATTTGATACAATTCTAGAGTGAAAGCTTTCAGATGTAGTTACTTTCAGATGAGTAAATCTTTTCTTTTTTTATTTTGTTTTGTACAGATTCAAAAATAAGTCCAAAATATTTAACTTGTAAGATTTAGATTTTTTTTTATATTAAATTGATAAGAAAAAAAAGTAAATAAGCTTAAGTGGGCCAATATTGAATCTAAAATCAATATTAGATCAACATTAAAGTCCAAACTAATACAACCCACTCGAATCTGCTATAAATTGTTCATTTTGATTTTAAACGGTTTATACGTGATAAATAGTCAACAATAGATTGAATTTTTTTCAATCTGATTGGATTCGGTATGATGAAATTTTTTTCTTAATTCGACTAAATTCGACTTATGCTCAACCCTAATCATGCCTAATGTTGTGCAATGGAGGCGTAGGGTTCATAGAGTTGAGATGAATAAAGATAGAATGTAATGGACCTAAAGTGGGACAAGATGATTTTTTTTAATTTTTTATTTTCAAGGAGACGGGGGATATTTGGATATTAATTCCATTACAACGTAGATGCTAGCTTAGAACCTTGGGTTAGCATCTTCTCACTATCATTTTTGATTATTATTAAGCTCCAAATGGATGTTATTATCTAAAAGTATCCTAAGATTTTAGATTTAATATGCAAAACTATACAATCGAAAATTAATTCTTATTTTGTTAGAGATTAATGGCTAATATGAAAAAAAAATATTGTAAAAATTGTTTATCAGTTTACCGCTGACTGTCTTTTTTTTTTTATTATTCCCAACTGTTATAGAAAATTAAATATATTATTCTATTGATTGAAACGTGCGGCGAGCCGGCGACGTATAGCTGTCTGTTGTAAGATACCACTGTAAATAACTGAATACTGTTAAAAAAACAACGCTATCTGTTAATTAGTTCCTCTTGCTGAATCAAAAACAAAAAAAAAAAAAAAAAAAAAAAAAAAATTTCTGGAGTATCTAAGACCTTTTTAAAAATTGGGTTGGATCTCTCTCTCTCTCTATATATATAACAAGGGAGCACGTCAAAATTCATATCAAGAAAAAAAAGAAAGAAGCTCCATCTCTATCCTTATCAAGAAAAAAAAAAGAAGAAAGAAACTCCATTTGAATGCGAAAATTCAACGCTTAGCTAGACTCCTCTCTCAATAATTGCTCATCCTTCGAAGAATATTCGCCGGACAGGTCCTTCAGGATTGAGGACTCTTAGCTTCACTTGCTTTACCAGAAATCCCGTCCTCAGAATTTAGATACCACGGGCCCTCTCTCTATCTCTCGTGTGGATGCGACTCCTTCGTTCCTTCCAGATCCTAATCCATTGATCCATTCTCTGTCCCACAGTATTTAAGTCCCCTCACAAACTTGGAAAACAAGAAGATCAAACTACGTGTATGTTTCCTGAAAACTTTATTATTGAGTTAAGACGGCAGATAATAGCAATGTAGACTCCTCTCCTGTTTCTTGAAACTTCTTCCAACACTCCTCCTCGGCGATTTACACCTTGAACACAGCCAGCAACGCTTCTTCATAAAGGTAGCCACTCTTCCCATATTTCCTCTCCTTAATTTTTTTTCTTTTTTTTTCCTTTCATCAAGAAAGAAACAGGAAAAAAAATTTCTTTTTCTGACTGGTGGAAACCAACACAAAATTTTTGATTCATAAAGGTGATCTTTTTGATGGTTTCTTTGTAAAGTATAATTAGAGCCAGTAGTTGTGATGACAAAATTGCTTGATTTCTTTTCCCAGTTTGGAAGGGCTTGATGGGGGGAAAACCCTTGTGGGTTCCTCCCACATTGGATTTCTCCTTGTTGAATAAAATCAAAGTCTCTCCTCCTCTCAGGCTCCTCCCCAATACCCCCAACTTGATCTCAGAACCTGAACACGAACCCAAATCCATCACACTCCCCTCGCCACCCCAACAATCCCTCCCCAACAACCCCTTATCCGATCTCATCACCTTCTTTGCCAAGTCTTTCCAATCCATTCTACAGTCCCGGCCTGCTGCCCCGGCCCGCCGTCCGATTTCTCGATCGGAGGCCGGGTGCTTGGTGCCCCTCTTTCGGCCCTATGTTGCCAAGGTGCCATGGCACGGAGGTGCGAGGGCCTTCCTGTCGCAGTTATTCCCACGTTACGGCCATTACTGTGGTCCGAATTGGTCGAGCGGGAAGGATGGAGGCTCGATGCTGTGGGATCGGCGGCCTATTGATTGGCTGGACTTCTGCTGCTACTGCCATGATATTGGCTACGACACGCATGACCAGGCTAAGCTCCTCAAGGCAGACCTCGCGTTCCTCGAGTGCTTGGAGAAGCCACGAATGGCGACCAAGGGAGGAGCCCATGTCGCTCTTCTCTACAGGGCGATGTGTATTGCGGGTATAAATGCAATTCTTGTTCTTTTCGGTACTTTAGCTTTTACTATGTGAAGTTTTCTATCTGGATCACCAAGTTTGAATGTAATTTAGATTACCTATTTGGGGAATTTGACAGTAGAAAACTAGATTCATGATATTTTTTTTTCTATTATTAAATCTTGCAGGGTTAAGGTACATACTCATACCTTACAGGATGCAGCTGTTGAGATTACAGGCTGGGCCATCATTCATGGAGGTGTGTGGGAATTTGATGAGTAAAGTAACAATGCCAGGAAAGATTGCAACTGCAAACCATAAGGAGAGAATCGAGAGATTGTGAATATGTCTACGTAACTCCACCTAGGTTGGTCTGGTGAAGCTCATCCTCTTATAATCTGTTAATTCAATGGCTTGGTATTCTTGAGCGATAAGGAGCACTGCAGCTGCTTATGACCATGGGTTCAGTTAGCAAGATGCAACTGTTTTCAAATTTGATTTACATAGTTTCTTGCTAGATTGCACATATTGTTAATATTTTTGCCTCTAATGTTGTAGGTTAAAGGAAACTCAACTAGCTAATGCACAATACTAGTTACTTGACTCATGTGTAAAGGTACACGGAGCTTGTTATAAACCCTTTGATAGATTAACATGAGATCAGTTGATAATTCTAATATGGGCATTTCCTCCATTAAATGTCTTGCATTGTCATGAATCTGTTGATCCTCTTTTAAATTTTATGGACTTCCTTCAAGTCCACCATCACATACAGCACTTTCTGGGATGCCAATTGAGGACCCCAACTTTAAGGTCTGGTTTTTGGAGGGTTAAAAACTTATCCATGAATCTATATTTTTCTAGATAATTATTTTCTAGGCAACATTTAGACAGGAAACTAACCTATCTATGTTCTTTTATGCATTGAAAAATGATTTGAGAATTTGTTACCTATGTGCTTTTGCATTACTAGTTTCCTAGATAAGTTGCTAAAATCTATCCATATTTTCCATATTACCCTTTAGTATATAAATATTATTGTATATAATAATATAGTATAATATATTATATTAAAATATATTATATTTTGTATGCTATAATACATAATATTATATAATATATATTTATAAATATGGATAACATATGCTATACATATAATATAATGAAATAAATTATCTTATAAAATAAAATAAAATATATTATAATATAGTATATAATATTAATATATATTAAAATGGTATGTTATTATGTTATATTATATTTATTATAATAATATAAGCTATTAATATTACATTATAATAACAAAATAAGATATCATACTGTAACATCATCTTGTTATAATCATATATTATATTAAAATAATAAAATATTATTTTCTAATAATATTATTATATTATATGTGAGATAGTATTATATTATTATTATAAGATTAGGGGCATATTAGAAATTAAATTAAAAAAATTATTATTCCAATTGATGAGAAAATGATTTACCCACCTTCTAGGTGGGAAAGACTTTTCCCTATTTTATGGATAAATGCTATCTATGTAAAGAAGCGTGAGAATATAAGTTGGTCAATAGGAATATTGACCAACTTTCTCATGATATTTATCTACAAAAAAATGGACCCTTAAAGAAACTTGCATGGAACACTTGCAGCAAAATAACAACCAAACAACATTTTTGTGCTTTGAAATGGTTAGCTTTGATGTAGAAACCTAGACCACCATCAGTCCAAAAGCTTCTAAGTTGAATTTTTGGAATAATCACAAGTTACTTGAAGCATAAAAAAAAAACATTATCTCACACTCCAGAGTGTGTAACTGAGTCTTCTTAGAATCCTCATTACCACCTCAACATTTCAAGTGAGAGAGGAGAGAACAACCTGCCATCTACAACCATATGATCAACTTTGGCAGAGTGGCCCACTTGCATTCGTGTTAGCCTCCAACACAACAAGCTCCACCGAAAGCCCAAAATCCAGCCCACATGCTGATTGCAAGACACTTTGTGACCCAAGGTTTTGAAATGTGGTTTCAATGTTGGTTTTAGCCCTTCAAATATACATTTAAATGCATACTTAAAAAATAGAAAACAACTAAAAATTGCTCTAGTTTGAATTAAGGATCAAGGTCGCATACGTTATGCCAAATTGCCAACCATCAACACTAAATCCGCATCTAGCATCCACCCTTATTCAGCTCAAAATGCTTGATATAAGGTAGTATTAGCATGTATCTATTAGTGCCAGTTTAGTATTAAACCTTAAGGTATCCAAACACCTCCCTTTTTGCTTTCCATTTCTTCATTCTTGATTCATGTGCCATACCCACCCTTGGTTTAAATTTGTACATGTTTCGTACATCTAGCATCTATTTATTATGTAGATGGGGCACCATTTCCTTCATGAGCCAAAAAGTCCCACCCAAGGTCCATGGAACCAAAACAGGGAACCGTGCTGGCCGATTGATGGTACGAGTCAGTACAGATCCATACCAAACCGGACCGGTGCAAACCAACATAGAAGAGAAGAAGGGAACCAAGGAGGAAAAGAGAGAGGAGGGGGAACGGGGGAAGGAGGGAGAGGGTGATCAAAGGAGACGCCGACAGTGGCCACAGGCAGACCGCGAGCATGCTTGGAGGGCTGTGAACTCCACCAAATCTCAACCTAGAGAGAGATAGAGAGGAGGGAGGAAAAAAAAATGAGGGAGGGGAAGCCGACGGAGAGGCCGTCGTAGCCATCGGATGATGAAATCGCGACCTGTGGTACCATGGGCGTGAAACAGGGGCAATCGCTCCTGTTTTATGAAATTTTTTTTATGGGCCGACTTCAATATTCATCATCATTTTTAAAAAAATATGATGAACAAGGGCGGTCACCCATGTTTCATGGCTGCGGCTTCGTCTGCGCATTTTTCACCGTCCGATGGCTACAACGGCCATCCAGCACCCTCCGATGTCCTCTCTGCTGGCTGTACCTCCCTTCGATACCATCGCTCACCCTTTCTCTCTCTCAATTAAATGCTCTATCGAACGACACCAAGCCGCAAAGACCTTCGGTGGCACCGTCCCCTCTTTCTCTCCCCTCCTCTCTCTCTCTTCCTCTCTTTCCATCTCCCTCATATAGTGTTCCGATTCGTCCGACCGAACCATCTCGGTTTATCATCGGTACGGTTCAAAATATCCTGAACCGTCTAATTTGGGATGGTTCGGTGAACGCTAGCCCCACCTATCCCACTTAAAACTAGTTGGGAGAGATCAAAACCAAAGCTAGTTGATTTGATACTAGGTAGGACTTGAGTTGTTTTTTCTATAAAACAGAAAAATAGCAATAGTGCAGGGGCACACTCTCTTTTCTCGTAGGTTCTTTCATAGGGGTGTGCCTCAACCTGAACTAGAGAGAAAGAGAGGGAGGGGGGGGGGGGTGTCGAGGAGGAAGGCTCAACCTAGGTCAAGCCTTTGCGAATTTGCCTTCACACCAAGACCTTGCGCATCTAATAAGGCTTCAATCCTTTTCTCCACCATTAATTTGTCCAAGAAAAAGACAAATCGGGGTATTAAGATCCATCATCAGGAAATTGAAAAAAAAAAATTACATCCTAGTATGGTATTGGGATGCCAAACCATCCTTGGACCCGAGATGGTAGGGATATGGTGGTAAGTATTGGATTCAAACCCTTGGCCTTAATCACTTTCAAGATGTAAAAAATAAAGTTCTTGAATGTGAATCACATTTTGTTATATTGTTATTTTATGAATCTTTAATGACATTGTTTCTTTTTTGCAATTAAGTGTGGATTCTCGAAGTCTTGAAAAAGAAATTTAGTAGGTGATACTTGAGATGTTGCTCAGCATGTTAAGTGGACAAAAGTTTGTTCAAGTGTCGAGGTTTCCAAAACAATTGACCAAAATAATCTCAATATGGTTAACATGGTGATCTCATGCTTATCATGTGTTCACATAAGTATGTGTAAATAATCAAATTTGTGTAGGATACATTTGACAATAATAAATTTGTTGAAAGTGATACTAATTTAATAATATGAAGTTTAATTATGTCGTAAGATATCTAGAGTGTCCCAAGTTACTAGATATTTAAGAAACCCATAATATGAAGTGCCTGGTATAGTTAACTTTACCTCATTTTGATAGACGAGTCTAAAAATGGCCAATGGTTGTCATGCACTTGAACTTTGGAGGGGATGGACAAAGTTCTTGTTGGGTGAGAGGTAATGTTTAACGGACTTATGGCTAGTTATTTGGCATTGTGTCTCAAAAAATCCTGATGCCTTTTGAGTTAGACTGGTTAAAATGTCATTATGTTTCTTGTGTAAAAATAACTAGAGCATGAGCTACCAGATACAAGGGTTGATTGATTGGAGACTTGGAGTTGCTAACATTAACATTTAATGATATTTATTGCTATATGAATGTCAATGGCTGGTAGTTCTGGAGTTTGTTATAGTTCATTCTTTACTCAGTGGTGTGAATGTATATCAGATTTTTGGTTTTTTTATATAGTATTTGCTGGATACTTGGAAGTAATAGAGAACATTGCATTGCATCTGTAGACATATTTCTCTTCTACTTGATGAGCAGCATAGAAATTTGTATCTATGTAACCTCCATAGAGTTCTTATCTGCAAAAGTATTTGCAGAGTCAATCCAGTTGACAATATGGGTACTTACATCATCCACATATTGAAAGGGAAACATTTAATGGGTTTATTCAAAATGATCTAGCATAACAGATAGATGTCGTCTCTGCATTTTAATATGCATGTGCATAAGCTTATGGTGTATGACCAGTTGGACAAGCTGCCCCACAAGTATTTAGTACCCTGATTCAGTGCGAAATGAGTAGAAGGATATCTTATGCTTCTGTATGTCATTATCTTCATGCAGAATACTCGCTTTGAGGGGCTGGCAGTTATGGGTGTATTGCGGATTAATTGGTTTACCAGGTTTTTTTTTTTTTTTTTTTGATTTATGAGTCTTTATCTATTTGTTAGTTGAGAATGAGCGTAGGCTCAATGGTAAGGTTGCTCCGCTCTAAGCTGGGTGTCACAGGTTTGAAAGATGGAAACAGCCTCTCCACTCACAAGGGTAAGGCTGTGTACGTCTAACTCCCCCCAGATCCTGCAGTGGTGGGAGTCTCATGCACTAAGCTATACCTTTTTCCCCATCTTTTTATAGGCTCCTCAAAGACCGGATAATAAGATATGCAATTATAGGCATCTTATCTTCTAGTCAAGAATAGACTTTTTATGTTAAACCCTAGTCATTATGAGCTTGTTGTGAAGCCAGTTGGCTGATGCAACCTTAGGTGTTGTCCAGCCAACTCTTTTCTAATCTTATCCAGATTGATTGGTTCTATCCTGCTTATGAGCAATTGTGAGGCATTTATTAAACACATTCTGATTTAAATTAAAGATTTGAGTCTTCATTTCAAATAAGTTATCGTGCATGTACTGCTAAAGATTTTGGATATACGAGGATTTAATGAAATTCTGAGATTTAGAAGTCAAAAAAAAAAAAAATTCAAAATTTATGTCTTTTATTTTGGAACCAAATGGTTATTGTGAACAAAAGGTCACAGGTTGCCAAAGCATTAATGCTGAATAATTTTTAAGACTGAATTTTGCATGGGATGGGGATAGGATCACCATGTAGGTTGATTGGGAATGAGTCCTAACGATAACAGGCCTAGGATTAGGATGGGCATGCCGAGATTAAGAGAAGGAATATTGTTTAAGTGAAAGTATTATGAGATTGAAAAGTTGAAATATTTCCATTTTGCCATAAGGGGTTATTTGGCTTGAACACGTTACCTACCAAGGAAATTTTTAATTTCTGCTTTAAGGATACCGACCATATTGGATGATAATTAAACCCTGAGTTAATTTGAGGACGTAGAGATTAATTTCTCAATATTATCGGTAGACTTTGGTGTGGGGATGCCTTGAGACATTTAACAGAGATTTAGTGGTTGTTGCTGAGTTGCTATAATCAAATCTGAGGAACTTTGACACACAAAGCATTCAAATTCCACCAGCTCTATGCACATGCATCCATGGGCGGAGCCAACTAAAATTTGATCCACAGTATAGAGATAGGAATGGGAGAATCTGCATAATATGCCCACCTCTAAAATTATGGAAACCACTATAGTATGATTTGCTAAAATAATAGGAAGTTGCGGAAGTGGGATATTGGGTTTAGCTGGCTTTCTTTCTTTGACTGGATGTAAACGTGCATATTTACTTAAATTTTGGCATTTAAATCCTACTCTTATTTTCAGAAACTTCATCCTACCCAGGTCTCATTTCGATCTGGGTTTCTCTTCCAAAATAGTGGGTGAAATACCAAAAGAAGAAGAGGAAAAAAAGGAGAAAAAGGTTTTCTCAGCATAACGGAATTGTAAAAACTCTGCACCTCTTGTTTTTCTAGTTTTTGGTTCGTGTTTGTTTTTGATTCACTACCTTTCCCTTTCATAATCCGATGTATCTTTTTCTCTCTCAAATAAGAAGTAAGAAATCTGGTAGGAAGAAGGTGGTTCTTTTCAAAATCCTAGTATTTGGTTTTGTTTGTGATTTTTTCCCCCTGATTTCTATCTTTTTACCGGTTTGTTGTTATTGCTTCTGTTTTTTAGTCCAAGTGCCTTCACTCTCAAAGTAACAGAGGAGGAAGGGGAAGGAGAAGAAAATGAAGAATAAAACAAACTATCCAAGTATAGGTGTTATATATTGGATAATCAAAAGCCTTTTGTATTTGTATTTAACCTAATGTTATATGGATTATGGATACTCTATTTTTTTGTAATAGAACAAGGATAATAACAAGATAATAAAAAAATCCTGATGATGTAATATTACTCTTACTATTTATGTTTAATTTCACTGTTTCTCAAATTGATTAAGAATTTAAGAGTGACTTGGACTATGCATCTCTTGGTAAATGCTCCTTGCCCTCCTTGAACAAATTCCTGGCTTCGCCACTGCACACAACAGTTAAAGACATAGAAACTCGGTTTTTTATTTTCATTATTAGCTACCGATTAAATATTTAGAGGACAATTATCATTTTCTATGGGTGCTTGCTGGGTAATTCGTGGACTGAGTTGAAGCACATGTTTATGAATCATACTGTTCATTTCTCATCATTGCAAGGTTGATGACTGACAAATTCTATTCTCTCATGAATGCTTTGAGTATTAGATAGAGGTATTCTCCCATTCTGTTTTGGGTCATGATGAAAGTCACATTTATTAGAGCAGTTCAAGCATGCGTTCGATACTGGGATTATGTCTTGTATATTCTTGAGGAAAGATTGTCTTCTTTATCATCTGAAGAAACCGGACTTTAAAACACAAGGCTTAAAACATTATAAATCCTTCCATAGAAAGAATGTTCCAGACACAGGATGAGTCTTTTTGGGAATACATGTCTAATTGGAAATACAACTCAGAAGAGCTTTAGTGTACAAGGAGTGTATCCACTCTCGTTCTTTAGAGCAACGACATATAGAAGTTTCATGTAAATAATTGAATTAACAGAGAAGTTCATGTGAACGCTAACACCTATGCTATAGCACTCTCAGTATGCTTCAGGAATGCAAGCTATACCTAGATGACAACCATGTATTAATTAAAACACTTCTTTAGAGTGCAACTGTGAAACTTTTAGGAAACTAGAACAGGCAAAGTTCATGGTTGAAATCAGTTGTTTGTATAAATTTAGAAAGCTTTGCTGACTCAATATGATGAGGGCAGCTGACTTTTGGAGACTCAATGATGGCGTCTTTCCGCATGCTTTACATATTTATCCTTGGAGAGGCACTTCATCCATAGGAAATTGTGACAAGGGAGTTCAATGATAAGCCAAGGATGCAGTTTGTCCATTTGGCTAGTGGGACCTTATCAAGTGCAATCTTTAAAGCGTCAGACCTTCAAGATCTCGGATGATGCCTTGAAGCAACTAATTGCTGTTTCTTAGAAAGGACAATCTGCTAGTTTTGTGTGCTCTTGTAGCAACAGAGAGTGCTTGTAGTTAAAGAGAATGAAGATATCAGGTTGCAGTGAAAGAGACCAATGTATGAGACATTCAACAGAGTTATCAGCAACTAAAAGTAAATATAATCAAGAGCGGGGGAGAACTTTTTTCAGTTTGTAAATACTATGCTTTTAGGTAATCTGCAAAGTCTCGTTCATCGTTAAATCTTTATCATTGATTTTATAATAGCTCACTAAGCATATGAAAGACCAACTGAATAGATTAGCTTTTGAACATATGGGGATGGCTATTTGAAATTTTGAACTGATGAATGAATAAAAACAAGTGCAAAATGAAGCTAGTAATTTTTGAAGAAAAAATAAAAAGACAATTTAATTTCTGAAATTTGGAAAGGTTTATTCATATAAGTTGTCACTATACATTTGTTTCAGTACCATATAGCCCATTGGCACGTATTTTGTACGTGTGAATAACACAATGGAATGATATATTTGTATTGTTTAAGATCAATGAGAACAAGCATTGGGAAATGGTGGTTACTTGTAAGCAATCTAGGGAAAACAGTTTGTAAACTAAAACTCATAAAATATTACAATCATAAAAAGATGGTTTGCTTATATAAGTGAATTGGTATTCAGAACATAAGTCTTTGTTTATAAGGACTCGTTCATGTTGTAAGCATAATCTGTTTTAGTGAAATGTCCTTTCCCTTTTCCTGGAATGCATCAAACAGGCTATCCGTTTAGTGAAAACCGGAATGCTTTTGCTGAATTATTTGTTCATGGCTTATCTAATTCATTATTGTCACATTGGTGGGGACTGCTTCATGGGTGCAAGTGGATGTGCATAAATGGGCTGCTTGTGTTTTCTCTATCATTTCCTTTTGATTAACATGACCACAATTTGACTGATTTTTGCAAATGAACTTTAGCATCACGAAAAAATTACATTCCAAAAGACAGTCATTTCAGTATATAGAATAAAAGTTAGATGGTATCATGTGATAGTTAAAGCAATTCAGAGACGGAAACATCAGTAAATCTGCTGGATGGAGACCAAAAGCAGTTTCCAGTTAAAGGGGTCTAAGACTCTGAAGTAGGTTTTCTTTGCTGAAGTTTGCACAAATCAGGAATCAAAAGCAACCATAGAAGCAAATCAAGCAATTGTTTTCAACTTGGCTATGGCACGAAAGAAAAAGGTCATATGGCATGCTTTAATTTTGTCTAACAATTTCATGCATGCAAGTGGGAGTTGTGGGTGGAAATGATAAATATAGTGATGATTTTCCCCCTTTTCTGGATAATGGTGGTATAGATGGTCTAATAATCATCACATAGCTACCAAACCTTGTCTAGCTCAACCCTAAGCAGCTATGGTCAACCAAACTCGAAAGCTCTCAAGCTAATATGTCAGTGTTCTGAACTGCTGTTGTATTCGGCCAGGGTCTTGGAAATGGAGTTCCCTGCTGGACAACTGAAAACGTTAGACACCCTCTTGGGTACCTCAAACAAGTGGGGTGCAACCCTCTAATGTTTGCAAAGATTCTGAAAACATTGGAAGGGAAGAGGGAAATTTCTTTTGCAGAAAGTTTGAAGCCACAAAGTAAAATTAAAGAACAATATATGCAGTCTTGTTTGATTTTCTTTTACTAGCTTTATTTCCTAAGAGAATTTACAGGTTGTTTACAGAGTTTGTAGAAAATAAGGTTGTTCATGCTGCAGAAGATCGAGAAAAGGAAGTGAGATGGATGGTTCAGTTCTCAGTGATCTATTAATTTACGCAAAATTTACTTCCATTTCTTATCTATGTTTTCAATTTCCAAACAATTGAGAAGGACCTGACTCCTTTATTTTCCTAAAAGCTAGCAAAAGTGCTTGCATGTGCTAGTAGTTCTTTTAATAGTAGTTCGGAATTTCATAAAATATTAAATATTCGTTTTATGTAACAGTAGTAAGGTGTCTTCATTCATATTGATAGCCAAAATAGATTCCTTTTCCCTCGTTTAAGTTGATTTCATGAATCAAAATTCTAGGTAATTGTAGTTAATCACTTCTGATTTTCTTTCATATCTACAAATTCTAAAACTCTCATCAGGGTAGCAATCATTAGATAGGCTTACATCTAACAGCAATGGCATTAAAAGTATTAGAGGCAATGGCATTAAAAGAATTAGATTGAAAATTATTGAAAAAAAGAATTCAAGGGGGTAATCAGATTATTACCATTTCTTTCTTCAACCATTGGATTTTGGTTTCAATGGTACAATCTCTTGCCTTTTTGGTGAGAGGTGGGGGTTCAGTTCTGCAGGATATCGACCCTCTTCAGTCCCCGATTATATGAAGCTCAAATCATGCGGGCATTGGCTCAATTTTCCCAAGGGATTGGATTCTAGCTTGGGAGGGATAGAGTGGTGTAGATTAAAAGGTGGGGAATAGCCTCTCCCAACTCAGAAAATAAAAAAGTTTTTGCACTACATTTTATTACAATTAGTGGATAATGCAATGTATATGGTCTTTCTCATATCGATGCTTCTTATATCAATCCAACTCTATTAGCATGGTTGAACCAAGGATGAGCATTTATATAGGAAGATTTTAGGAAACTTTGTAAGGTAAAATGTGTAGAAATATCCGGAGACTACATAAAACAGTTCATACGGGGCGAGTGCAGCATAACTAGCGGGGTTTTTCTTCCCAAGCGCAACGCCAACATTAACTTTTACATGAATAAAATATGAATAATACACGCAATTATCTGGCAAGTGGTGAAAGCAGGTAATCAGTGGAAGGGATTGATTTTTTTTTTTTTTCCCCTTCCCCTCATTCAAGGAAAACCTTCAAAGTATCCATCCTAAAAAAACCATAAATACGGCAATCATCCTTCAAGAAGAGCACAGAATCCTTCACTTTTAGGATTGCAAAATTTGGAAGCTTCTTTACTTGGTCAGAATTCTTCCATTGGATTACTAATTCTCTCTTAAGTTTCGGTTGTTTGAAGAATTCATCCATGGATAATATATCAAGGTATCCAAACGGATCTTACAAGTAGAACTTCTAGCCTCTTACAACATCCCACTTGATAAAACAAATTTTAAAAACATGTTAGATTACCCATTGGCTCACATGGCACTTTGTTGGTCTGAGTGGTTTACCAAAGTAATGTCATTTCAAAATTTTTTTATGAAAATAATATATTTTTAAATTTATTTATCAATCTAATGCAAAAACAAAAAATTGTCATTTAAAATAATATTTTGTAACTGAGAAAACATCATTTCAAATGAGGCTTTTTATCGAGTTAACTCACGCCCTTCCCCAACAAAAAAAAAATGTTGCAACCACAAAAAAATACATGGCTAACCAGCTGAAAATGATAGTTGGAATGGCGCCTCTAGAAGTGCCATTCGGAACGGCACTTCTGGCCCTTATTTCCTGACACCCCCTAGCTTCTTCCTTCTCCTTCCCATTGATGCCCCCCATCTCGACGGCTTCCTTTTCGCCCCACGGCTTCTTCCTTCTCCTTCCCATCCGATGCCCACCCTCCTGCGGCTTCTTTTTCCTTCTCATCTGCTCCACTCCCCCACCCCCACCCTCACCCCCCAGCGGCTTCTTCCTTCTCCATCCGACGCCCCCTCCCTTCCCCCCACCCTCTGGGGTGGCTTCTTCCTTCTCCTTCCCATCCGATGCCGACATTCTATGCGTAGAGCCCCCCACTGCCCTTCTTTTTTGCTTCTCTTTCTTTCTTCTCCTTCTAGTCGATGCCGTACACTCAGTCTTCCATTTTCAGATAATTGAAAAAGCTGTCCGACACCATAGCGACGTGCCCAACACCGGTGATGCATAATCGTGACGCCGCAGTAATCTTACAATTATCTAATTTATCTATAAATGTAGCACTCGATTGTGTGTACTTCATTAATGTAAGTGTTTTAGTAGGAAAATAGATTCACATAATACCTAATTAATGTATCAATGTATTGTTCAATGTAAGTTGTCATATTAGGATTAATGTTGTTTGCTATATTCTTGAATAATTGAATTACTAAAATTAGTTGTTGAATAATTGTTTGCTATATTGCTATGACATTTAGACAATGGAATTCACAAATGTATTCATTGAATGCAGATGATTTTCTCAATATTACTCTATGGCAATCTAGTTTTTATATCTTTTTATCAAAATAATTATTAATTCTAAATATTCTGATTTTGATACTGTCATAGGATTTTTTGAGAAAATGGCTAGTGCTCGAGTTCATCTACTATTGTATTATGATGGTATAATACAATATAACGAAGATGGAGTGCAGTACAGTTAGCCTGCGAATCGGATGGTTAGGCTGTCTTCATCATTATTATGTCAATAATTGTTGGATCATTTATACAGTGGTATTTCTATAGACAGAAAAATTGAAATCAAATTGAGATGAAAATCTCCTAACATATTGGGACAGTTAATGCAGAGCAAGTATGTCTTAGTTTCAATTGATGACAATGAAGATATCCAAAAAATATTGATATTTTCTTTAAAATTTATTGAGTAATTTAATTACATCTCTTGAAATAGCAAGCAATAAACTTACACAAGTTAGCTCCACTGGTCAACAAGATTAAATATTCATGTTGGCCATGGGAGGAATATGTCACATTAAGGTGCCAGTTGAGGGGACATACTCAAAAAAAAAATCTATAAGGTATTTTTGATTATTTTACCCTATATTTGAATCAAGCATCTCCAAATATTTTTGAAACTTGCCATATTCCCTCCACCTCTTACCATCCTGTCTTTAACCACCACAACCTTTGGCCATCCTCCGGCAAAACTACCACATTTACAAAACCCATAAACTGCCATATATGGGATTGCTCTGGCAACTCTTCACATGTGGTGCCTATCTTTATCTTATCTCCTTAGTTACTTTGTACCATTCTCCAACCACTTTGCCCATCCTTCGACACCACTCACTTTATCTCTAATAATCCAAGCACACAACATCCAATAGCTCCAACCCATACAAGCCCCGACAGCCAATAAACTCTTCCTCCACACCTTATATCTTAATCATCTCTACACAAACTTACAAGTATCAGGTCAATTTCTCTATGTTAAGCTATTTATAATAAAAAGCCCTTCTTTGCCTATATATATTGTTAAAATAATGAAAGAGTTAACTTCTGACAGAGGTGGGATCACTGTATGTAGGCGGCCTAAAAGCATCATTTGGAATGGCGCTTTTAGAAGTGCAATTTGGAATAGCATTTTTAACTACACGGAAAGCACCATTCAAAATGGTGCTTCTGTATTTTTTTTTTGTTGTTCTACGTAAGCTGCCATGCTAGATTGGAGGGGTGGGCTGACTGGACAGAAAGTGCCATTTCGAATGGTATTTTTTTAGTAGAAACTGCTATTTCAAATAGTACTTTTGGCTTTTGATGTGCAAATTTTAAAATTTGTAAATAAACCACAAGCGCACAGTGTGCAGAGTAGCATGACCAACGAGTACAGGTCGATCCCACAGAGACTTGGTTTAAAAATAATTTTCAAATCTATGCTCAAGCGAGCTTTAACGAAAATCGAAAATCGAAAGTTGTTTGCTAAAGACAATAAGACTAAGGATCTAGGGTTTTTGAATCCACTAGATCTAGATTAGAGAATTCTACCCAGAATTTTTCTTATTGATCCTAACGACTACTCCTCTTGTTTTTTCCAAGCATAGATTATGAAGGGACTAAGGCCCAACGATAACCCATCAAGATTCTTTACAGGGGAGTAGTAACTAGGATCCCTTAGGGTTTTCTCCTCCTATGCACTGAATCAAGCATGAACTATGAAGGGACTCTGACCCAACTGTAGTTCATCAAAAATTCTTGGCAAAAGAGGAAGAAAAAGAAATCCTAAGAAAAAGAAAGAACCCTATGTAAAATTCCTACTCATGATCTAGCTTCATCGCAAATCCTAGAAGGGATGCTTAGCTAGACATGATCTAAATCTACTTGCAAAATTTAAATGCAGAAAAATAAACTACCCTAATTTCATAAATTAAACTATCCTAATTGCATAAATTTAAACTGCATAATTTAAACTAACCTAATTGCATAAAATTAAATTGCATAAATTAAACTATCCTAATTGCAAGAAAAATAAATTGCATAATGTAAAGAGATAAAATTGCATAAAAATAAGATTTTATATATAAAAAAAAATTATTACAAAAATTTCAAAGCTCGAGGCTTGAGAAGAAAGCTAAAAACCCCACTATCTAGGGTTACAAGCTTGATCGGAAGGAAGGAATCATTAAAACAAGGGTCTTTGGGGGCTTTTTATAGGCATTTGGGGGTTATAAGATTTTCAAAACTTTAGATGTGGAACTAAGAGATTTTAGATGGCTGTTAGGGGGGTTTAGGGGCTCAAATCTCGCTCAAAAAGTACTTAAATCCATCAAGAAACCCTAGAAATTATTTCAGCCGTCCGATCTTCATCTAAAGGACCCAATTCATCTAATAAATCAAGCCGGGAGCGATTCTGGGCCGTCGGATCACGATCTGGATGAAGCGCTGCCGTTGGATTGCGCTGCAGAGATGGGATCAGGTCGGATGCGTCGCGGACCGTCCGATCAAGGCGCTGGAAGATTTCATCCGTTGGATCGTGCTGCAGAAGGATCCCGTGTTGTCCTAGTGTTTATTGATTCTTGCAATTGCCTTGATTACGGTTGGATCTTGACCAGCTGCGATGGTGGCCGTTCGATGGCACAAAAATATGGAGCGTTGGATCTTGATCAGAGAAGATCAGACCTCGAGTAATGTGAAGTTACCAGGTTGCCCTTCGGACCTTCTTCTCTCTCCTCATGAGCCCTGGACCGCGCGTGTGGATCGGGCTCGCGATGCGTTGCGATGAGCTGAGACTCGCTGATTGGCTGGTTTATGGTGCGTCGATGGGTCCATGGTCCAGGCGCCTGTTGTTGTGGACCAGGCGGCTAACCAGATCACCAAATCAGTTGATTTTTGATCAATTTTGACCTAATTTGACTCGGATTTGACCCAATTGAGTCTTCTTTCTTCATTCTTCAATTCCTGGGTCAATTTAACTCCGTTTTGCGTAAAATTTACATCGTTGGAATCCTCTTTCCTTATTCTTTCTATTGATGACCTCTTCTTCTGCAAAATATAATAACAAGTATCAATTTCCTAATAAAGTTAGATAATTTAGATATTAATTGATACTTTTTATGTCAATTTGTGACATAAATCAGCTTTTATATTACTTTAATAAATAAGTTGAAAGTTGCATCATTTTCGTAAAAATTTTTTACAAAGGCTTTAGTTTGGTAAACAACTCTTGTTGGTCCAATGCGGACCTCATTGATTGGCTAAGTGATATTTGAGGCTTGACTAATACCATTGGAACTGCATTTTGTTAATTTGGTCATCAAATAGATATTAAAATCCTGCAACACTTTAGGAATTTAGTTATCAAACAATAAATAATTTTTTATTGGAAACTCTACTTGAGAAGGTTTTACTATTTAAAGCTCTACTGAAAAAAATTCCAACGCTTAATGAGACGTAAGAGTCTTTGCATAGTCTCTTGATGACTTGGGGCATGTCTTTTTTTTTTATTATTATTATTTTTCAATAGAAGAGGTTTTACTGATTGTGCAAGATGCATAACTCTTCTCCAAATACTCTTAACTCTATGGTATATGTTGTTAGGATAGATCCTATCACTCAACCGTCCTCATCCAACTGATCTCAATCGGAGGCCTACCTTGGTAAAAGCCGACCTTATCAAAAGATCATGATCTCCAGAAAGTCGGTCTCACCAAAAGGCCGACCTCGTTTGAAAATTGAGGTCGGTGAAAATCTGACCTCAACATCACCTGAACGTGATGAGTCCAAGTTGAAGACTACATCGGCCAATGACTGGCCTGTTTCTTTAGTGGCATCGGCAAGAAACCGATGTCAGCTGCCTATGGTGCTTGATACTTCAGATCGATCAACTACCGATCTGACTTTCCAAACTTACTTGGCAAGCCTGGGACTGCTGGCGCGCGGGGTACTCACCGCAGACCGCTTCCAATCCCTTTCATCTTGCCTCGGCTAGTGCCCGATCTGGATATCGACATCGGCTGAACTACCAGAGGTCAAGTAAGGCTATCATGCAGTCACATCGAGTCACATCAAGTTGCATCATTCTGAGATCATACCCTAAGTGGTCTGCTCCATGCCGTGATAGAATATCATAAAGTCATTAATTATGCCACACACGTGCGATAAAGCTCACAGCTACGGCCACCAATGTTGGGAAATGTGTCCTAAAAAGCCAATCATCAAGCTGTTGACGGTTGAGCAACCAAGTATTGTAATTGATTTGTTAATAAATAAAATATATTTGGCATTTTCATCATAAGCTTTCATCTTCTAATGAACTCCGTTGTTATGATGAAGTCCTTAGGACTATTTAAGTTCGATAAAGAGAGGATTTATCGATTAGTCCTTAAAACTGTTCACGACCAAATGATAGGCTGTTAATAAGGACGACAGCTTCTATCAAGCATAGGTCGCTGTAGGCCATATGGGTTGGTTGTCCTCTTAACCAAGGAGTGTGGAGACACTGGTATGGCATACAGGTGAGATGTAAGGGTACATCATCATTGAACGTGACCAACTCCAGAGCATTCTGCTGTCGAGAATGTCTCTGATGGGATATAGGTATAAGTGTCCCTTAGACTTGAGATCACCTCAGTGACTTGCAAGCAACTCACTGTGCTTTGGTACTGGACTAACTGAATTTCTAATTCAGGGACGGAAGGCTTCTGGGCACAGTCAAGTACTTGCGAAGTCAGAGTGTGATCGAGATGGGATTGACCACTCCAAGAGTTGGAGAAGAATGAGTCGCTGTATTTCAATTTAACAAAACCTTGGCCAGGGTAATCCATCAGATGGATTTGATATTTTGAAATACAATGTGGACAACCTGATCAGAGTTGACAGTTGAGCTCTGGGGTGTCCTATGATCATTTTGGTCAAGGGGATGAATTATATGAAAACTATATCCGCATGGGTTCTAAGGATGTTGTTCTACACATTCGACCTATCCGGTCGTCGGGTATCATTGCTAGATGGTCACTTCGATTGGTATAGGAATTTGTTCCTATGCTACCGGCTTAGGTTCGGACCTATGAGGTCACACACATTAGAGTTCATGATCCGATCGGATGGTTGATCAACGATTAAGAATCGTTCTAGGGTTAGATGATCAATACGATTGATATTTAACCCAGTGCAGGTGTTGCAGGAGGATCGATTAGCAATTTGATTGCTAATTGGCTTAATTTGATTAAGCCAATGGGCTGAGATTAAGTCTAATTAAATATGATTTAATTAGATTTAGTTTGGGCTTGATTGGATCAAGTCCAATTGGTTTATTGGATAAGCCAAGTGCAAGGAAAAACTAGTCCTAGTTCAACTAGGACTTGGGTCAATCTAATTTCTAATTTGATTAGAAAATTAAATCAGATTTAAATCTAATTTAATCTGATTAAATTAGGTTCTTAATTGGGTTAAGACCTATTTTAATTGGGTTGATCTAATTTTGATTTGATTTGGTTTGAGAAACCAAATTAAAACAAGTTATGAGACAGAATCCTAGTAGGACTAGGATTCCACCTTGCGCCACATAAGCCTTCTCCACGCCCTCTCTCTTATTCAACGCCAATCTCCACTTATTTTGTGCGACAAAAGCCCTCTCCCAGATCTCTCCCACGTTCACAAAAGGTCTCCTCTCTTCTTTCTTACATGGAAGGTGATTTGGATCAAATCTAAAAGGAATAAGTTTGGATTTCGAATTCTATGAGATAGAGTTTTAGAAATCCAAAACTCTTTCAATTTTGCACCGAATTTATCCAAATTTTTTTTGGAATTTTTGTGGCTTTTAGGGTTTACATTGTGCACCCTTTTCTATTGATCCATCCACGAAAATATGAAGGAGATGCTCAAGAGTTGGGCGTCCCTTTACTTGCCATGTTTGGATAAGCCTTGACTAGGTGTTTGACCTAGACAAGGACTCTATCATATCTCTCTATATAAGACGAGTTTCTTCATGAAATTTGAAGGGGAGATAGTTTTTTGAGAGGCCTTTCTTCCATCCAAAAATCAGAGAGAAATACCTTTGGGTCGTGGAGATATAAAAGACGCAAGTTTGGGTGTCTAGAGAAAAAAATGTGAAGAAGAAGAGGGTCTTCTTCTAGGGTTTTTATTTTCATATCTTTCCTCCTTTGTTGCCCAGCTATGCAACCCAAGAGGGGGGGTGAATTGGGTTTCTAAAAATTTTAAGCCCAACAGATAACTTATGAAGAACAAAATAATGGCTTTAAATCAATATTAATTAACTAAAGCAGTATTGCAAGGATATAAATAAGATAAAGCGATAAAGCACACCACAAACACAAGGATTTATAGTGGTTCGGTGCTAACCTTGCACCTACGTCCACTCCCCAAGATCCCACTTGGGAATTTTAATCCACTATCCTTTGTATTCAACCCGAATACAAAACGTCGGAAACTCCGACACTAGCTATCCCAAGCTAGAATACAGGACGTCGGAAACTCCGACCCTAGCTATCCCAAGCTAGAACACTTGTTTCCCGGGTACAAGCCAACCCACAACACTCCGATTTCAGGTTCGGATCAACCTTTCCTTGTTTTGGAAATCCTCCAAAAACAAGAGCAAAAACTCACAAAGAGTAAGAATATTTAGAGCACAGATGAATACAAAAACAGCTCCTTAAATGAGCAAATATAACAATAAAAGCTTTACTCAAATGAAGAACCCCTTTTTCAGATTTTCTCAAGATGAATGAACGGTTGAACGCTTGAGAAGAGGTTGATTGTTGATTGAAGATCTCTTGAAAACTTTGAACGATCTCTAGATCAAGGTTGCAACGATAGGCGTGAAGAATTCTCTCCTTGAAAGATCTTCCTTTTCTCTTTCACAATCTCTCTGGTATATTGTGGATCCTCTCTCTTTTTCTCTAAGGATATTTCTTTGATCTCAGGCTTTTTCTTGCAAATTTCGGATCCTCTCTTCTGTTCTTCCCTTTTTCCTCTCTTTTCTTCTCTACATTTGATTTCACGTTTGATCCGCTATTTAATCTGCAATTTCTTTCATCATTTAAAGCATTTTGTAGCATTAGAAGCAAGAGAAAACAATTTAGGCAGATAAAGAGCCGTTAGAGGATTTTTAGGAAGCATAAATGGCAATTAAAACGGGCAAAAAAATAGCCGTTGCTGACATTTCCCGTCGCAGGGGTCGACTCATGAGTCGACTCATGCTTCAGGAGTCGACTCATGAGTCGACTTCTGTTGCAACAGACCAGAAGATCTGATTTCTGAATTTTTCGGTTCAAATCAGCAGGGGTCGACTCATGAGTCGACTCATGCCTTGTGGGTCGACTCATGAGTCGACTCACAGGTCGTGCCAAGCCAAAAAATCCAGCGTGCCATGGGAATTTTTTCGTGCCATTCAGCTCATAGTGCCATGAGTTGACTCATGAGTCGACTCATGCACTTTAAACCTTCATAACTTCAAAAATATTAGTCCAAACACAATGAAATTTTCACCAATAGATTTCAAATTATTTGTTCTACCAAATGGTACTATCAAATCAGGATTTTAGCAAAATTACGATTTTGCCCTTGAAGAGCATAAGGACTTTTTCAATTGTTTGTATCCCTTCAATCTGCTTTGTAATCATCAAAATCAATCTAGGAGCAACAATCTCCCCCTTTTTGATGATGACAAAACATATGAACAAAAATATTTATGTTAATGCATTAATTTCAAAAGAATCCATTATGGGTGTATATGCTTGAAAAGAGTATGATTCTTTTGGCATGTAATATAAATGCAAAAATAGTTTGTCCATTTTCTTAAAGATTTGAAAAGGGTATTAGATCATTTTGAGTTCAAGATATTTCAGAGCAAGAGAAGATAAATAACTTTTTCTATGTATCAGAGCAAAAATAATTTTTACAATGATATCAGAAAAGATTTTTATAATGTATCAGAGCAAGAAAATTTTAATGTATCAGAGAAAATTTCATACAGTATTAGAGCAAATGTTATAATATTTTAGAGAAACCTTCACACTGTATCGGATCAAATGTTATCATGTATCAGATCAAGTTGAAAGAAATTGTAGGATGAATCAGAGTAAAACAAATTTCTTATTGATGTCTCAAGGTGAGTAAAATTTCAAAAGCAAGTTTGAATATCAGAGCATATATATAAAAAATACTTATTTGCATTGTACTCATAATTTTGCTTTTGATGGATTAAAGTTCTGTCTGATACCAAATTTCTCTGTCTAATACCAAATTTCGATACCAAAATTTCTCAAAGTTTTGTTTAATCTTTCAATCCTTGTTTTTGTCTAATTTCTCCAATATTTATTTAATTTTTTTTAATATTTGTTTTAATTTAATTTCTCCCCCTTTTTCTCATAATTTAGGGTTTTGCTTTTTGTCTAATTTCAATTTTTGTTTAATTTTAATTTCTCCCCCTTTTTGACATCATCAAACATAGTTAACTCTTTCTTTTCCTTTTCTGAAAATATTCTTTAATTTCTTCCTCTTTAGAGTTTTTCATAGATGTTTGCTCCCCCTCAATATAGCAATTATCAATAGCAAACAACAATAAGGAGAAGATAATATTTCAACAGATGTATCGGAGATTGAAATATAACCAAAATATAATCATTACAAAGAGGTAGAAATATAGGTAAAAGATGATTCCATTTATATCATAATTGTTTCAATACATAAAATTCAACCAGCTAAATGTCAATACATGGCCCCAAGGTATAGATCCTAGAACAAGATACTAACTCCTAGAACCTAGTAAAGATCAAGATAAGTCAATGATCAAGACAAATCATGGATCGGAGTCATCAGATATAGGGTGAGGAGATGATGGATCAGAAGTGCGTCCTCTACCCCGTCTGCCTCTGCCACGAGTGGAGGTGATGGCACGAGCAGGAGAACGAGATGAACTAGGTGGTTGAGAATGCTGAGATACTAGGGCTGATACCATGAGTCTGATAGAATCAAGTACGTTCAGTGCTCTGGAAACAGATTGAAGTAGAGCAGTGAACTGGGTGGTAGCATGCTCATTCGATCCTCTGATCTCTTTCCTCAGTAGCTCATATCCACTTTCTAATGCTCCTCTGAGCCTGCCAGCCTCTGCAGTGAGGTCTGTGACCTCAATAGTAGACTCCTGTGGCTGGGGATGGGCCAATGCAAGGACTTGCCCCTGCAAGTCAAGAACTCTGCCAGTAAGTCTCCAGACAGTATCCTCAAGCTGCTGTATCCTGACGGACTGATCTGAAATCATCTGAAATATAGTGGAGATGTGGGGAGTAATGGTCTGATCAGAAGAAGTAGCTCCAGGTGCAAAAGAAGTACTACTCCACTGGCTAGACAACAAAGAAGCCACACGCTGAGATATATGCTCGATCTGATCGTCAGCCAGTCTGAACTCTGAATGAGGTGCTCTGCTCTCTGGCTGATACACTGGTGTGGGCATCCTAGTAAACTCAGAAGGGCCAGCCTCAGTATCATGAATGAACTGGGTATCTGGTGAAGCTGCCCTGAAATCATGTACAGGAGAAGTTGGACCTTCTTCTTCTACTCTGCCTTCAGTTCTGTCTTCAGCTCTTTCCTCAGCTCTCTCCTCAGCTCTTTCTTCAGAGCCCTTGATCCAACCACCAACAGTCTTTGTAATTCCCATTCGGTGCAGGCTGTGTTGGTTGAAAGTGTCCACATGTGAGAGCTTGGTAGGTGTCTCCCCTCACAGCTAACTCCAAACCTCCTAAAAACTCTAGTAAGGGCCATACCATAAGGCAAGTGTGCCTTGGATCTGTTCAAAGTTTCTCTCATGGCCTCTATCATAAGTGTAGGGAGGTTTAAGGGGGTCTGAGTGATGATATGAAACATGACACATACATCTCTGCCAGATAGTAAGTCATGTCTACCACTCCTAGGAAAGAATAGTTTTGTCACAATCTGATGCAGGACCCTCATCTCAATGGACAGTAGCTTTGCTTCCAATCTGTTTAAACTTCCTGAAAAATCTTCTCCTAAGATAATTCTGATCCCTTCTTCTTTAATTGGGAGTTCCATATATGAGTATCCTTCACTAGGCAACTGAAGTATCTCTCCCAATATCCTAGAATCCAAACAGATGTCAATCCCCTTTACAGTTGAAGTCACAGATCCGTTTCCATAATTTAGGTTCTGGTAGAACTCTCTGACTAGATCAACATAGGTGACTTCCTTAAGAGAGCAATAAAGTTCCCATCCTTGATTTTTGATCTTGGTAGCAAAAGTAAAGCCTTCTTTCTCAAAGAACCGAAAATCTATATTTTTCCCGGTTTCTACTTTTCTATCAGAAAGAAGATTTACATTGGGGCTTATGGAGGGTTGAGAGGGACCTTGAGCAGGTACTGAAACTGGATTGGGAACAGTGGAAGACTGAGCATGCCTTTTCTTTCGGACAATTTCCTCAGGCTCTCGGATTGATTTCCTTCTTTGGGGAAGTTTCATCTTTGGAGCCATATCCAATAAGGTAGCAGACAAGAAGACTTGAATTCAGTGGAGGAGGGATCACTAAAGAGTAAAGAAGAATTTTGGTGGAAAAAAGAAGTGGATTTTGAATGAACGGTGAAGTTCTAGGGCACGTTCCACCCGCGCCAAACACTGCGAGAAAGCACAGAAAAATCCTTTTCAAGGAGGCGATTTTTGGTGGAGAGAAGGAGGGAGAATTGCCTCGAAATTAATCTTTGAATTTGGAGCAAAACAGAAGTTTGGAGAGGACGGCTTTCGGAAGGAAGACGACGAGAAGATGAGTCGTCTCATAAACAGGTTTCTCGTTTTAAAAACAATGAACCCGATGGAAGTTGGTGGGATTTACAAGTTTGCCATTGAGTCGACTCATGGGGGTCGACTCATGAAGTTCAGAAAATCAGAAAAAATACAAATAAATTCCAGAAAAATTCAAAATTTTGGGAGAAAGAATTTTGCTCAATGATAAGTTTTTAGAGTGATAAACCTGAGCTTTTGGAACTAGGATAGATGTTGAAAATTGAGCTCTAAGAGATTTTGACATCTATTCTTTGGAAATTGAGAAATTTCAGACATATGGATCTAGAATTCCTAGATTTCTCCTAATTTCACAGAATCTTTCCTCACTAAGGGCCTTTGTAAAGATATCAGCTAATTGATTTTCAGTGCAAACATATTCAAGAATTATATTTTTGTTTTGAACATGTTCTCTTATAAAATGATGTCTTATCTCAATATGTTTAGATCTTGAGTGTTGTATTGGATTTTTAGATAGATTTATAGCACTTGTATTATCACATTTTATTGGTGTTTCATTAAGTTTGATTCCAAAATCTTCGAGTTGTTGCTTAATCCACAAGATTTGAGCACAACAACTTCCGGCTGCAATGTATTCGGCCTCAGCCGTAGACAGTGCTACCGAATTTTGTTTCTTGCTAAACCATGAGATTAGGTTAACTCCAAGAAATTGGCAAGTTCCACTTGTGCTTTTTCTATCTAATTTACATCCAGCAAAATCAGCATCAGAATATCCTAACAAATTAATTTGTGAGTCCTTAGAGTACCATAACCCTATAGTTTGTGTACCATTTAAGTATCTAAGGATTCTTTTAACAGCATTCAAATGAGATTCCTTAGGATTAGATTGATATCTTGCACATAAGCAAACACTAAACATGATATCAGGCCTACTTGCAGTTAAATATAATAATGAGCCAATCATACCTCTATAGTATTTTAAGTCTACGCTTTTACCTTCATCATCCTTGTCAAGCTTACATGAGGGACTCATTGGTGTGCCAATTGGTTTGCAGTTCTCCATTCCAAATCTTTTGAGTAGTTCCTTGGTGTACTTGCTTTGGGTGATGGAGATTCCCTCTTTTGATTGTTTGATTTGGAGTCCGAGGAAGAAGGTGAGTTCTCCCATCATGCTCATCTCGAACTCTCCCTGCATAAGCTTAGCAAAGTCTTGACAAAGGGATTCATTAGTAGACCCAAAAATTATGTCATCAACATAAATTTGTATAATTAGCATATCATTTTGGTTTCTTTTAATAAATAGAGTTGTATCCACATTGCCTCTTGAGAAACCATTATTTAGTAGAAATTTGCTTAGCCTTTCATACCATGCTCTAGGTGCTTGTTTTAGACCATATAAAGCTTTATTTAATCTAAAGACATGATTGGGAAAAGCATGATTTTCAAATCCAGGGGGTTGTTCTACATATACTTCTTCAGAAATATATCCATTTAAAAATGCACTTTTAACATCCATTTGAAATAGTTTGAATTTCATAAAGCAAGCATAAGCAAGTAGAAGTCTAATGGCTTCTAATCTAGCAACAGGTGCAAAGGTTTCATCAAAATCAATTCCTTCTTCTTGATTATATCCCTTAGCAACCAGTCTTGCTTTATTTCTAATTACATTTCCATGCTCATCTAATTTGTTTCTAAAGACCCATTTAGTGCCAATTATTGAATAATCTTTAGGTCTTTTCACTAAGGTCCAAACATTATTTCTTTCAAATTGACTGAGTTCTTCTTGCATAGCATTAATCCAGTTATGATCATTTTCAGCTTCTTCAAAAGTTTTAGGTTCAAGTTGAGATACAAAAGCACAATGATTAAGTTCATCTCTAAGTGAAGAACGTGTTTTTACCCCATGCATAGGATCTCCGATAATTAATTCCTTAGGGTGGTTGTGAACATACCTCCATTCCTTGGGTAAGTCATTTGTACCTTGAGGTTGTTCTTGAATTTCTTCACCTTTCTCATTTTGTTCATCTTCTTGATCCTTGTCTTCTGGAGTTGCTGAATCTTTTAGAGTGATCTCCTTCATACCTTCTATTAGTGGATCTGCATCATCAACACCCTTATTCTTCCTTGAAGGAAGATCGTTAGATTCATCAAAGACAACATGTATGGACTCCTCAACTACTAAGGTTCTTTTGTTGAACACTCTAAATGCTTTACTAGTGGAGGAGTAGCCTAGAAGGATTGCTTCATCTGATTTTGCATCAAATTTACCAAGTTTTTCTTTGCCATTATTTAATACAAAACATCGGCAACCAAAAACATGAAAATAGGCAATATTTGGTTTTCTTCCTTTCCAAAGTTCATAGGGGGTTTTCTTTAAAAATTGTCTTATTAAAGCACGATTTAAAATGTAACATGCTGTGTTAATAGCTTCCGCCCAAAAATATTTTGGAAGGTTGCTTTCACAGAGCATGGTACGGGCCATTTCTTCTAAGGTTCTATTTTTCCTTTCAACTACCCCATTTTGTTGGGGTGTCCTAGGAGCAGAGAAGTTGTGGCCAATTCCATTTTCATCACAAAAATTTTCAAAGTCATGATTTTCAAATTCTGTTCCATGATCACTTCTAATATTTTGAATTGAAAACCCTTTTTCATTAGTGACTTTTCGATGAAATTTCGTGAAAATTTGAAAAGTTTCATTTTTGAGAGCTAAAAAGAAAACCCAAGTAAAACGAGAGTAATCATCAATTATTACAAATCCATATCGTTTTCCTCCTAGACTAGTGGTTTTAGTTGGTCCAAATAAATCCATATGTAAGAGCTCTAAAGGTCTAGAAGTTGAAATAGTGTTTTTGGATTTAAATGATATTCTAGTTTGTTTACCTAATTGGCATGCATCACAAATTCTATCCTTTTCAAAATTTAATTTTGGCAAACCGAGAACTAAATCCTTTTTGATTAATTTTGAAAGAGAATGCATGCTAATATGTGCAAGTCTACGATGCCACAGCCAACTAGTCTCATTTATTTTAGCATTTAAGGAAACTAGGCATTGCATGTCTAATTTAGTTAAATCATTCAAGTCTACCATATAAACATTGCCATGCCTATGTCCTATAAATTTAATGCCATCGTTAATAGGACTCGTCACAATGCATACAGATGATTCAAAACTTACTTTATACCCTTTATCACAGAATTGACTAATGCTAAGTAAGTTATGCTTTAAACCTTTAACAAGTAAAACATTCTCAATGTATTTGGAGGGAGTGATACCAATGTTACCTATCCCGATGATCTTTCCTTTGCCATTATCTCCAAAGGTGACCATCCCTCCATCCTTAGCATCAAGCGTGATGAATTGTGATTCATCACCAGTCATGTGTCTCGAGCATCCGCTGTCAAGATACCATTTCCTGTTTCCTTCTTGGGATGCTAGACACACCTGCAAGCACAGATCAAGTTTCTGTCTTAGGTACCCAAGCTTTCTTGGGTCCTTTCAGGTTAGTCAGAATGGTTCCTTTTGGAACCCATATTTTCTTTGTGTTTGCATATTTGTTAATAAGACATGTGTATGATTTATGTCCTATTCTTCCACATTTAAAACAAGTAATATTTGTAGGCTTTTTGCTTGAATAATTTGCATAAATATCCTTCAAAAATTTTTGTTTCTTCAGGGGTTTATAACCAAGTCCAGCCTTATCATATATAGCTTTCTGATTATCAAGGATCATATTTAGCTTGTTTGAACTTAAGGTGAACTTATCTACTATAGATTTCAGTTTGTTAATTTCATCCTTAAAGTTTTGATTTTCTTGAATCAATGTGAATTTTTCAATTGAAAGAATTTCAGCTTGTTTCACTAAGGACTGATTTTCCAATTTCAGCTCTTTGTTTTTCTTCCCTAGTTTCTTTAATTCATCAATTGAATCATAGAAAGCTTCATGCAATTCTTCAAAAGTAAATTCACTAGTGGATTCAGAAGTTACTCATTTTCATGTGCCATCAGGCACAGATTGGCTTGTTCGGTTGAGGTTTCCTCGTCGGAGCTTGAGTCATCACTCGCACTCCAGGTCGCCATCATTGCCTTCTTTTTGAATTTCTTTGGACCTTTCTTCAATTGAGGACATTCGGATCTGAAATGTCCTGGCTTCTTGCACTCGTAGCATATAGGGGTTTGATCTTTCTCCTTTTCTATGCTTTGATCCCCTTTTGTAAATTTCTTTCTCATCCCCTGTTTCCTTTTTCTTAGAAACTTCTTGAATTTCCGGGTGATGAGAGCCATCTCCTCATCCTGATCTTCATCTTCAGAGTCATCTGTTTCATAATCAGGTGAAGTTGTGGATTTGAGGGCAATGGTTCTTTTCTTTTTGATTTCATCCTCTTGATGTTGCATCATGCTAAGTTCATGAGTCATCAAGGATCCAAGAAGCTCTTCTAGAGGTAGAGTGTTCAAGTCCTTTGCTTCTTGGATGGCAGTCACCTTGGCTTCCCAAGTTCTTGGCAGTGACCTGAGAATCTTCCTTACAAGTTCACTGTTAGTATAAGATTTGCCAAGACTCTTTAAACCATTGATTATATCAGTAAAACGAGTAAACATAGCAGTTATGGACTCATCATGCTCTATTTTGAACAATTCATATTTATGTACAAGCATGTTTATTTTAGACTCTTTTACTTGATTTGTTCCCTCATGGGTGACTTCTAACCTATTCCATATTTCTTTAGCAGATGCACAAGTAGAAATGCGATTAAATTCACTAGCATCTAGTGCACAATAAAGAACATTCATAGCTTTGGCATTTAATTGTGCTAATTTCTTGTCAACCTCATCCCATTCTTTCTCGGGTTTGGTTGACTCCTCACCATCTATAATCTTGGTGGGTGTGTGAGGACCATTCACTATGATACTCCACATATCATAGTCGAGTGCTTGTATGAAAATCTTTATCCGAGCTTTCCAATAGGTGTAATTAGACCCATTGAAAAGTGGAGGTCGGTTTGTTGATTGCCCCTCGGCTAGAGAAGTTCCAACATGGGTTGCCATAGATCTTTGGCTCTTTGATTGTTAGATCAAAGAAGGGCTAGAGCACTGGCTCTGATACCACTTGTTGCCCAGCTATGCAACCCAAGAGGGGGGGTGAATTGGGTTTCTAAAAATTTTAAGCCCAACAAATGACTTATGAAGAACAAAACAATGGCTTTAAATCAATATTAATTAACTAAAGCAGTATTGCAAGGATATAATAAAGAATAAGATAAAGCGATAAAGCACACCACAAACACAAGGATTTATAGTGGTTCGGTGCTAACCTTGCACCTACGTCCACTCCCCAAGATCCCACTTGAGAATTTTAATCCACTATCCTTTGTATTCAACCCGAATACAAAACGTCGGAAACTCCGACACTAGCTATCCCAAGCTAGAATACAGGACGTCGGAAACTCCGACCCTAGCTATCCCAAGCTAGAACACTTGTTTCCCGGGTACAAGCCAACCCACAACACTCCGATTTCAGGTTCGGATCAACCTTTCCTTGTTTTGGAAATCCTCCAAAAATAAGAGCAAAAACTCACAAAGAGTAAGAATATTTAGAGCACAGATGAATACAAAAATAGCTCCTTAAATGAGCAAATATAACAATAAAAACTTTACTCAAATGAAGAACCCCTTTTTCAGATTTTCTCAAGATGAATGAACGGTTGAACGCTTGAGAAGAGGTTGATTGTTGATTGAAGATCTCTTGAAAGCTTTGAACGATCTCTAGATCAAGGCTGAAACGATAGGCGTGAAGAATTCTCTCCTTGAAAGATCTTCCTTTTCTCTTTCACAATCTCTCTGGTATATTGTGGATCCTCTCTCTTTTTCTCTATGGATATTTCTTTGATCTCAGGCTTTTCCTTGCAAATTTCGGATCCTCTCTTCTGTTCTTCCCTTTTTCCTCTCTTTTCTTCTCTTCATTTGATTTCACGTTTGATCCGCTATTTAATCTGCAATTTCTTTCATCATTTAAAGCATTTTGTAGCATTAGAAGCAAGAGAAAACAATTTAGGCAGATAAAGAGCCGTTAGAGGATTTTTAGGAAGCATAAATGGCAATTAAAACGGGCAAAAAAATAGCCGTTGCTGACATTTCCCGTCGCAGGGGTCGACTCATGAGTCGACTCATGCTTCAGGAGTCGACTCATGAGTCGACTTCTGTTGCAACAGACCAGAAGATCTGATTTCTGAATTTTTCGGTTCAAATCAGCAGGGGTCGACTCATGAGTCGACTCATGCCTTGTGGGTCGACTCATGAGTCGACTCACAGGTCGTGCCAAGCCAAAAAATCCAGCGTGCCATGGGAATTTTTTCGTGCCATTCAGCTCATAGTGCCATGAGTTGACTCATGAGTCGACTCATGCACTTTAAACCTTCATAACTTCAAAAATATTAGTCCAAACACAATGAAATTTTCACCAATAGATTTCAAATCATTTGTTCTACCAAATGGTACTATCAAATCAGGATTTTAGCAAAATTACGATTTTGCCCTTGAAGAGCATAAGGACTTTTTCAATTGTTTGTATCCCTTCAATCTGCTTTGTAATCATCAAAATCAATCTAGGAGCAACACCCCTGAACCTCCCAGCATTAATGATTGAGGCCATGAGAGAAACCCTGAATAGATCCAAGGCACATCTGCCTTTCGGTATGGCCCTCACTTTGGTATTCAGGAGGTTTGGAGTTAGTTTTGAGGGGGAGGCAGTAGCTAGGCTTTCTCACTCTGACACCATCAACCAACATACTCTGCACCGCATGGGATTTACTAGGACTGATGGTGGTTGGACTAAAGGAGTGGAAGAGAGAGCTGAGGATAGAGCTGAGGAAGAAGGACCATCCTCACCCCTCCGTGATCTCAGGGCAGCATCTCCAGACATTCAGTTCGTTTCGGATCATGAGGCTGGTCCATCAGAGTCTGCGAGGAGGCACACTCCAGTCTAGCAGCCAGACAGTAGAGCACATCCCTCAGAGATCAGATTAGCTGATGACCAGATAGAGATGATCTCTCAGCGTGTGGCTTCTTTACTATCTTGATAGTTGGGTACTTTAGCTTCTGCTCAGGGATCGATAGTTCATGATATATCTGATCAGACATGATCTCTTACATCTCCACTGTCTTCCAGATGATTACAGATCAGTTAGCTCGTATTGAGCAGCTTGAGGGTTGTGTGGTGAGACTGACTGCCAGAGTATTCGACTTGCAGAGGCAAGTACTGGATCTAGCCCATCCACAGCCACATGGGGACATCACTAAGGTCTCAGACCTATCTGCGGAGGCAGCCAGACTTAAAGGAGTCTTGGAGAGCGGATTTGACTTTCTGAGGAGAGAGATCAGAGGCTCTAGTGAGCATGCTTCCACCCAGTTCACTGCACTGCTACAGTCTGTTTCAAGAGCCTTAAACCTTCTGGACACCATCAGACTCTCTCTTGTAGCTTAGTCTTTTGCTTCTCAGCCTTCAGGATCCTCACATCCCTCCACTCGTGCCGGCACCTCCACTCATGGCAGAGGCAGACGGGGTTAAGGTCGAGCCCTTGGTCGTGATCCTTCATCTCCTCACCCCATCTTCGATTCATCTGACTCTGATCCATCCAGTCATGATCTCTACTAGATCCTGAGTAGTTAGTCTTTTCTTTAGTTTTAGTCTAGGAACTATTTTTTGGGCCATGTAATGATGTTGACTGATTGACTTTTGTATTTTGGTATATGTATTGGAACAACTATGTAATCAGTCACTTCTTGATTATAAATATATACTCCTTGACTTTCAATGAATGACTTTCAAATTGAGTTGCTTTTAATTATGTGCATGCAAAATAACTCATATCCATGATGTAAAATACTATGAATTGCAATATGGTATCCAATTGGTATATCTCTTATGTTTGCCATATTAAGGGAGAGTAAAACAATAAGCAATTAAGAAACAAGCAATAAGCAAAAGGAAGAAATAGAGTAAATATATTCAAAAATAAAGGGAGAACTAAAGAATCTCTATTGATGCTGTCAAAAAAGGGGAGAAATAATTAAATGAGCAAATGAGATATTTTCAAATGAGCAAATTTTCAAATTTGCAAATTGAGCAATTTTCAAATGAGCAAATGAGCAAATTTTTCAAAATATTAAGCAATTGAGAAATAATCAAATGAGCAAATTTTCAAAATGTTAAGCAATTGAGCAAATTTTTAAATGAGCAAATGAGCAAATTTTCAAATTGTTAAGCAATAAGCAAATTGTTAGGCAAATGAGCAACACAAGCAAATGGGCACGTGTATCATATGCCAAAGAATCAATCTTCTTTTCAAGCAATTTCTCATTTATAAGCAATTGCATTTATAAGCAATTTTCAAATTGGTAGCAAATTTTTCATTTATCCTCAAACTACCTATGATGCATTTCATTCCAATACATGGCTATAATATTCAAATAATGCATCTTCATAACTTTAAAATTCATGCTCAATGTTTTATATATATGCTTTTGCTCAAGTATTTTGTCATTATCAAAAAGGGGGAGATTGTTGCTCTTTGGATTGATTTTGATGATTACAAAGCATTTGAAAAGGTTACTAATGATTTTCGCTTGAAAAAGACTTATTACATTTCAGGGGCAAAATCATAATTTTACCAAATCCTGATTTGAAGGTGTTGGGTATAAAATACCTCCCAGCCGAAGTTCGTGATAGGAGCGACCCTCCAGGGATTCTACTGACGTCCGACCTTCGATGACATCTTTTCGAACCTCTCCGACGGCCGAGCCTCCGCAACGTTCCCGAGCTCTACCGACGGATGAATCCCCACTAGTGTGGGCCGGACTCACCACGACAGGTGGACTCCACCCAAGTTCGGCGGTGGTCTACCACCTAGAAGACTCTGTCCGGACTCCTACGGGAGCCGGACTTCGCCCCCGACTTTGATTGCAGGTAGACTCTGTCCAGACTCCTACGGGAGCCAGACTTTGCCCCCGACTTTGATCGCAGGTAGACTCCATCCGGACTCCTACGGGAGCCGGACTTCATCCCCGACTTCAACCGCAAGAAGACTTCGTCCGGACTCCTACTGGAGCCAGACTTCACCCCCGACTTTGATCGCAGGTAGACTCCGTCCAGACTCCTACGGGAGCCGGACTTTGCCCTCGACTTTGATTGTAGGTAAACTCCATCCTGACTCCTACGGGAGCTGGACTTCATCCCCGACTTCAACCGCAAGAAGACTCCGTCCGGACTCCTACGGGAGCCGGACTTTGTCCCCGACTTCAACCGCAAGAAGACTCCATCCGGACTCCTACGGGAGCCAGACTTCGTCCCCGACTTCAACTGCAAGAAGACTCCGTCCGGACTCCTACGGGAGCCGGACTTCATCCCCGAGTTCAACTGCAAGAAGACTTCGTCCGGACTCCTACTGGAGCCGGACTTCGCCCCCGACTTTGATCACAGGTAGGCTCCGTCCGGACTCCTACGGGAGCCGGACTTCGCCCTCGACTTTGGTTGCAGGTAAACTCCGTCCGGACTCCTAGGGGAGTCGGACTTCGTTCCTGACTTCAACCGCAAGAGGACTTCGCCCGGACTCCTACGGAAGCCGGACTTCGCCCCCGACTTTGATTGCAGGTAGACTCCGTTCGGACTCCTACGGGAGCCGGACTTCGCCCCCGACTTTGATTGCAGGTAGACTCTGTTCGGACTCCTACGGGAGCCGGACTTTGCCCCCGACTTTGATCGCAGGTAGACTCCATCCGAACTCCTACGGGAGCCAGACTTCATCCCCGACTTCAGCCACAAGAGGACTTCGCCCGGACTCCTACGGGAGTCAGACTTCATCCCCGACTTCGGCTGCAGGAAGACTTCGTCCAGACTCCTACGGGAGCCGGACTCCGAGCCCCTACTGCAAGCGACCCACTCCGAGTTTCCACTGCAAACGATCTACTTCAAATTTCTATCACGAGCGGCCTTGGTCGAGACTCCTCGACAAATGATCCCCATCCGGGCTTCTATGGGGATCGGACTCCAACCAAGACCTGGACCCCCTGACAGGCCGCAGTAACGGCCACGACTCTGCTCCACTTTCTGCAACAGATTTCGTACGGCTCCATCACTCTCTGGCAGGCCGCAGTAACGGCCACGACTCTGCTCCACTTCCTGCGATGGATTCCGCGCGGCTCCATCACTCCCTGGCATACCACAATAATGGCCACGATTCTGTTCCACTTTCTGTGATGGATACCACGTGGTTCCTCCACCCTTTGGCAAGTCGTGACAATGGACGCCGCTCCACTCCCCGCAACAGACTCCACGTGGCATGTCCCGGTGATGGCCACGATCCCACTCCACTACTCTTCGCAACAAACTCCTCCTGACCCTGGACAGCCCACTGCCAGACGGTTACAGACATCGCTATCAGTCTGTTGCCCCCTCCGCCTATAAAAGGGGGACCCCAGATACGTTATTCTCTAAGCTCTAATTTTCTATCCCAAAACTCTACTAAAATTTTCGTTCGAGCACTCCATTCTTGTTGAGGCAGAAAACTGACTTAAGCATCGGAGGGTCTTGCCGGAGCAACCCCAACTCTGGTTTAGACTTCTTTTGCAGGTCCCGACGGCGACCGCGACTCCCTCGACTCCAGCTTCTCCGATGCAGGTGAATTTTTGCACCAACAGGATTGGCGCTAGAGGAAGAGCTTGTGTCTTCGCAGTACCTTTGTACTTAAAGGAGCGCTCAACGGGACCACCTCCGGTCATCTTTTTCGACATCCACTCCTCCTTCCCCCACTAGGTTTTCGCCCGATGCCTCCCCGCAAGGCATCCATGCGGTGATCTACGGCCTCTGCGGTCAGATCTTAGGCTCTGGCCTCACCTCTAGTTTCCCAGCCTCTTCCCCCTCCTCCGACAACGGTGGTTGGCGTGGAGCAATTCAACCTACTGGTGCAGCAGGCCAGAGGCCTCACTGAAGCTGTGCGGGCCATGCAACAACAGCAGCAGCCGCAGGCATCGGTGCGATCGGAAAGAGCATCACCAGAACTCTAAAATCCGACGATGGGATGGGCCACTTGGGCCAGCCGCCCTGTCTTTCCCGGAAAGACGAATCCAAGGGTGGAGAGCCCTCAATCAGACCACGATTCCACCCCTGGAAGATCTCTACCTCTATTCTTCCAGAAGACCCTCGAGACCCATAGTCGAGAGGATTTCCTAGATCGGAGGCTCCAGGAGATGAACAGGTGGATCGAAGAGCTCCGCCATGCTCCCCCCGCTTATGGTGAGGACATTTGTACTAACCCTCCCTTTTCTCAAATGATCATGCAGGAATCGATCCCGCCAAACTTCAAACTCCCTCAATTTGAAAGCTACGACGAGACTTCGGACCCAGTTGACCACCTGGAGGCCTTCCGGACAATGATGCTGCTCCATGGCACGCCCGACGCCATTCTATGTCGAGCCTTCCCATCCACCTTGAAGGGAGCGGCGAGAAACTGATACTCGGTGCTGAAGCCGGGTACCATCTTTTTCTTTGATCAGATGAGCCACCAATTTGTGGCTCATTTTGTTAGCAGTCGGTGCCCCCGGAAGGGTTCGGAGTCCCTCATCAACATCAAGCAGAGGGAGGGGGAGTCCATTCAGGCCTACATCAACCGTTTCAATGTCGCCGTGCTGGAGGTCCGAAACTTGGACCAATCGGTAGCGATGGCCGCCCTGAAAGGCGGCCTTCAGAAGAACGACATTTTATTCTCCCTGGAAAAGAAGTACCCCAGGGATTTTGCTGATCTGTTGGTTCGGGCCGAAGGGTACGCCCGAGTGGAAGAAGCCTTCAAAATGAAGGATGAGGAGACCGCGAGAGAGCGGCAGGCGGGAGACTCGAGTAAGCCTGCAGACGAAAAAGGGCCGAGAAAAGCTCGGCCACGTTCTCGAACTCCTCCCGAGCACAAGCGCGTCCAGACTCCTCCTCGAGCATGTAGGAAGGGAAGCCCGGATCACCGGGCTCGGTGAGGCTCTCCCCCAAGAAGATTTCGCAACTATGCCCCCCTCAACGCATCAAAAACCCAGGTGCTGATGGAGGTCAGAGAGCAGCTCCCTAGGCCAGAGAGGATGCACACGCATCCCAGAAAGTACAATCCTAACAAGTTCTGGCTCTACCATCGCGACCACGGCCTCGACACAGAGGAATGCATCCAGCTCCGAGATGAGATCGAGGAGCTCATCCGACAAGGTCAACTTGATAGGTTCATTCGGTGCCGGCCTGAGGGTAGAAAAGATCGGCCAAGGGCCCTGTCGTAGCCTGAGCCGCCAAGGAGGGAAGAGCAGCCCAAAGATCGACCTCCAATCGGGATCATCAACTCCATCTCAGGAGGACCTCGACAGGAAGCAGACCTTCCACGGCACTAGGGTTTGAAAATCTTGTAAATGTATAACGAATGACTCTACTTTAAATCAAGATTCCTTTCAGATCTGCACATCTTTTCCTTTTTGGCACGGACTTGTAACAACAGGGGACGACCCCTTCGAACAACAAAAATAAACCCTAATGTGGGCAAAGTCGAAGGCCCGATTACCCTTAGACCGGATGGGGGGAGAGGCCAAACAGTGCCCATATGCGCCCCCACAGCCATGTTAGGGACAGGAGGAGAACCTCGCCCTAACATGAGCAAAGTCGAAGGCCCGATTACCCTTAGACCAGATGGGAAGAGAGGCCAAACAGCGCCCATATGCGCCCCCACAGCCATATTAGGGACAGGAGGAGAACCTCGCCCTAACATGAGCAAAGTCAAAGGCCCGGTTCTCCTTAGATCGGATGGGGGGAGAGGCCCTGCAACGCCCACATGTGCCCCCACAGTCATGTTAGGGACAGGAGGAGAACCTCGCCCTAACATGAGCAAAGTCGAAGGCTCGATTACCCTTAGACCGGATGGGGGGAGAGGCCAAACAGCACCCATATGCGCCCCCATAGCCATGTTAGGGACAGGAGGAGAACCTCGCCCTAACATGAGCAAAGTCGAAGGCCCAGTTACACTCAGACCGGATGGGGGAAGAGGCCCCGCAGCGCCCATATGCACCCCCATAGCCCTGTTAGCGACAAGGGGAGGACCTCATCCTAACCTGAGCTAAAATCGATTATGTCAGAAATAGGGGAGGAACCCCATCCTGACGCCAGTCAAGATCTGGTCATTTAAGACCAGATAGAAAGAAGGGAACCTTCCCAACGACCCCCTCGCACTCCCGCGACCCCACCAAGAGCAGAGGGAAAACCCTCACTCAAAAAAAGAAAAAGAAAAAGGGGAGGGGAGTTAAAAAGGAAAGCGACGGACTGCATCAGTGATGAATGAAAAATAAATTGCATCAAAGATGCAAGGAACCTCGTCTCAGCAAAGATTGGGGTTCTTATCAAAATTCCCGACCTTCAAGAAAGCTCTCAACACGAGCCAGAGATAAGGCGGCTTCCTCAGGGCGACGATAAGTCTGGACCTCCCAGCTTGAACTCTAAAAGGAGGTGTCAAGCCCGAGTGGTCCCGGACAAATCAGCGGCCATAAACAGAAGGATGGGTCAATGCGACGGCGATCGGGTACTTCCGAACGACATCGATATCGGACAATACAAAAGCCGAAGGAAGCTCGACAAATGACAATTCGACACATGAGTAAAAGAGGTAATAAAAACCTTTTCATTTCATTGGCAAAATATGCATTACAGAGCCCTTGAGGCTGAAGAAGAAAGATGACAAGAAAAGCAAGCCGATGCGGCGACGCCCAAGAACCTCCAGACGACATCGGCATCAAAAAGAAAAAGAAAAGCAACAACGCCAACAAACAAACAAGTGGCAAAAGAGGACGCATAGGAGGATGAAAGACAAAAAGAGCCTTAAGAGGGCCCGACTTCTCCCGACCTCAGACTTTCAGCTTCGACCCTCATCAGGGAGTGCCTTAAGCTTTCGACTTCTCCTTCCAATTCTTTCTCTCTCATTAGCATCTCCATATATCTCTGATGAAGTCACTGGCTTTCGTTCTCTACCTCTCGACGTCTCTTTCTCAGGACCTCAGATTCTGCCTCCGCATCCTTGACTGCCCACTGCTCGTACACCAGCTGGATCTTCAATTGCTGCAGTTCGGCCTTCCCCTCCCCAAGAGCGACAGATAGTTCTTCTGCGATCCTTCTCAAGGATTGGAGTTTGTCAGAATTCCGAACGGGAGCAGACTGAGCCCCCTCAGCTAGCTGCCTTTGGAGGTGGGCAACCTCGTCGGTCGCCATCCTGAGCTTCCCTCTATATTCGTCCACCTGCTTGCACCAGCTGACACGGTACGTGTTATAGCTTGCCTCGGCATCTTGGAGCTGTTGCTGAAGGTCGGAGACCTTCTTCGACCATTCCCGATCGCTGTCGGCCCGAGTCAAAAGTCGGGATGAGCTTGTAGGAACCAGATCTAGGGTTTCAGGGTTAGATCTTGAAACTTTTTCAAGATCATACAGCGGAAGACTAAAATAAATCAAAATTTATTTTCTAAGATCAGAAAATCCCTAGATCTAAGATCCTATTACATGATTATTACATAGCATTAAATCAAAAATTAAAATATATATAAATATAGTATGAACTACATGTTGATCATATCAACATGTTTCTATACTAGCTACATCTAATGTATGTATTAAATAATAGATCAGATCTATTACCTTGCAAGTTAGACGCTCTAACCTCGCTGATCCGGGTTTAAGGATGATGTTGCAAGCCGCACATGCATCCGGCCTCTAGGAGTCATCCACACGAGCCCACGAATCTCGATCAGAAGTCCTGCTTCAGGAAATCAGCACAGTATGCTAGTACTGCGCTGATCCTTCTTTGATGGTTGATCAGGTGCCTCCTTCTTCTTGATTTGGACTCTTCCAAAGATGGAAAGTAGAAGGAGGAGTTTCAGATCTGAGACACTCTCAGGAAACTCAAGATGGAAGGAGGAAAGATATGAAAATAAAAACCCTAGAAGAAGACCCTCTTCTTCTTCACGTTTTTCTCTCTAGACACCCAAACTTGCGTCTTTTATATCTCCACGACCCAAAGGTATTTCTCTCTGATTTTTGGATGGCAGAAAGGCCTCTCAAATATCTATCTCTCCTTAAAATTTCATAAAGAAACTCGTCTTATATAGAGAGATATGATAGAGTCCTTGTCTAGGTCAAACACCTAGTCAAGGCTTATCCAAACATGGCAAGTTAAGGGACGCCCAACTCTTGAGCACCTCCTCCATATTTTCATACATAGATTATCAAAAAAAGGGTGTACAATATAAACCCTAAATGCCACAAAAATTTCAAAAAAAATTTGGATAAATTCGATGCAAAATTGAAAGAGTTTTGGATTTCTAAAACTCTATCTCATAGAATTCGAAATCCAAACTTATTCCTTTTAGATTTGATCCAAATCACCTTCCATGTAAGAAAGAAGAGAGGAGACCTTTTGTGAACGTGGGAGAGATCTGGGAGAGGGCTTTTGTCACACAAAATAAGTGGAGATTGGCGTTGAATAAGAGAGAGGGCATGGAGAAGGTTTATGTGGCGCAAGGTGGAATCCTAGTCCTACTAGGATTCTATCTCATAACTTGTTTTAATTTGGTTTCCCAAACCAAATCAAATCAAAATTAGATCAACCCAATTAAAATAGGTCTTAACCTAATTAAGAACCTAATTTAATCAGATTAAATTAGATTTAAATCTGATTTAATTTTTTAATCAAATTAGAAATTAGATTGATCCAAGTCCTAGTTGAACTAGGACTAGTCTTTCCTTGCACTTGGCTTATCCAATAAACCAATTGGACTTGATCCAATCAAGCCCAAACTAAATCTAATTAAATTATATTTAATTAGACTTAATCTCAGCCCATTGGCTTAATCAAATTAAGCCAATTAGCAATCAAATTGCTAATCGATCCTCCTGCAACACTTGCACTGGGTTAAATGTCAATCGTATTGATTATTTAACCCTATAATGATTCTTAATCGTTGATCAACCATCCGATCGGATCATGAACTCTAATGTGTGTGACCTCATAGGTCCGAACCTAAGTCGGTAGCATAGAAATAAATTCCTATACCAATCGAAGTGACCATCTAGCAATGGTACCCGACGTCCGGATAGGTCGAATGTGTAGAACAACATCCTTAGAACCCATGCGGATATAGTTTTCATATAATTCATCCCCTTGACCAAAATGATCATAGGACACCCCAGAGCTCAACTGTCAACTCTGATCAGGTTGTCCACATTGTATTTCAAAATATCAAATCCATCTGATGGATTACCCTGGCCAAGGTTTTACTAAATTGAAATATAGCGACTCATTCTTCTCCAACTCTTGGAGTGGTCAATCCCATCTCGATCACACTCTGACTTCGCAAGTACTTGACTGTGCCCAGAAGCCTTCCATCCCTGAATTAAAAATTCAGTTAGTCCGGTACCAAAGCACAGTGAGTTGCTTGCAAGTCACTGAGGTGATCTCAAGTCTAAGGGACACTTATACCTATATCCCATCAGAGACATTCTCGACAGCAGAATGCTCTGGAGTTGGTCACGTTCAATGACGATGTACCCTTACATCTCACCTGTATGCCATACCAGTGTCTCCACACTCTTTGGTTAAGAGGACAACCAACCCATATGGCCTACAGCGACCTATGCTCGATAGAAGCTGTCGTCCTTATTAACAGTCTATCATTTGGTCGTGAACAGTTTTAAGGACTAATCGATAAATCCTCTCTTTATCAAACCTAAATAGTCCTAAGGACTTCATCATAACAACGGAGTTCATTAGAAGATGAAAGCTTATGATGAAAATGCCAAATATATTTTATTTATTAACAAATCAATTACAATACTTGGTTGCTCAACCATCAACAGCTTGACGATTGGCTTTTTGGGACACATTTCCCAACAACTCCCACTTGTCCTAAAGCCACTCGGCACAGTATCTAATACCCATCTTCGACTTGTGGTTGTCGAACTCCTTTATTGCCAGGGCTTTAGTGAAGGGGTCGGCTAGGTTTTCTTTTCTGTCGATCTTCTGAAGGTCGACGTCACCTCGATCCACGATCTCTCAGATCGAGTGGAAGCGGTGTAAAATATGCTTCATCCGCTGGTGTACTTTGGATTCCTTCACCTGAGCTATGGCACCAGTGCTGTCGTAGTAGAGCAGGACTGGACTATCGAGGGAGGGTGCTACTCCAAGCTCGTTGATGAATTTTCTCAGCCACACAGCTTCCTTCGCGGCATCTGATGCTGCGATATACTCCGCTTCACAAACAGAGTCTGCCACAGTATGCTGCTTGGAACTCTTCCAGCAGATGGCTCCACCATTCAGAGTAAAGATATAACCCGACACGCTCCTGCTGTCATCATGATCAGATTGAAAGCTAGAGTCTGTGAACCCCATAAGTTTCAGATCTGACTTGCCATAAACCAACCATTGGTCCTTAGTATTTCTCAAATACTTAAGGATGGCTTTAAACACTTTCCAGTGATTCTCTCCAGGATCAGATTGGTATCTACTCACTACTCCTAGTGAGTATGCCACATCTGGTCTTGTACATGTCATGGCGTACATGATAGATCCCACGGCTGAAGCATATGGGACTCTACTCATACGCTCTTTCTCTTCAGGAGTTGTCGGACAATCCTTTTTAGAGAGAGAAATTCCATGGCCTATCGGTAGATAGCCCTTCTTGGAATTCTCCATGCTGAACCTCTTCAGCACAGTGTCTATGTACATGGACTGGGATAACCCAAGCATCCTTTTAGATCTATCCCTATAGATCTTTATCCCTAGGATGTAGGATGCTTCACCCAAGTCCTTCATGGAGAACTGTGATGACAACCAAACTTTTATTCCCTGTAGTGCGGGGATGTCATTTCCGATTAAGAGAATGTCATCCACGTACAAGATAAGGAATACCACAACTGGACCATTTGCCCATTTATAGATGCAGGGCTCTTCTCCATTCTTAATGAAGTCATACGTTTTGATCACCTTATCAAAATGCATGTTCCAACTCCGAGAAGCTTGCTTCAATCCATAAATGGATCTCTGAAGCTTGCACACCTTAGACTCATCTATGGATGTAAACCCCTCAGGTTGTATCATATACACCTCTTCGGTCAGCTCTCCATTCAGGAAGGCTGTCTTTACATCCATCTGCCAGATCTCATAATCTAGATGGGCAGCTATTGCAAGCATTATCCGAATAGATTTGAGCATTGCCACAGGAGAAAATATCTCGTCATAGTCAATACCATAACGTTGACGATACCCCTTGGCAACCAGACGGGCTTTATAGGTCTCCACCTTTCCGTCTGCGCCCCTCTTCCTTTTGAAGACCCATTTACACCCAATGGGTTTAACCCCTTCAGGTGGGTCAACCAATGTCCATACATCGTTGACCTTCATGGACTCCATTTCGGATTTCATGGCTTCAAGCCATTTCTCAGAATCAGGTCTCTGCATAGCATCCATATAGGTGATCGGATCCTCATTATTCTCATCAAGTTCGATGGGATCACCGTCCCGGACCAAGAAACTGTAGTATCTGTCCGGCTGACGCGGTACTCTACCGGATCGCCTTAATGGTGCAGGTATATTGGGCTCCGGATGTGATCTAATCATATCCGACTCAGGTTCAGCTATTGGTGTCGGTCCTTCTACCTGTTGAACTTCATCAAGTTCAACCTTAGAGGCAACGGTTCCTTCACCAAGGAACTCCTTTTCTAAAAAGATTGCCTTAAGGCTGACGAACACCTTTTGTTCATCAGCATGGTAGAAAAAATATCCTTTTGTCTCTTTGGGGTACCCTATGAATGAGCATTTGTCAGACCTAGGTCCAAGTTTGTCTGTGACTAATCGTTTGACATAGGCCGGGCACCCCAGACCCTAAGGTGTGAAAGTGCTGGCTTACATCCCGTCCATATCTCATATGGAGTCTTAATTATAGACTTACTTGGAATCTTATTTAACAGATAACAGGCCGATTCGAGTGCATATCCCCAGAAGGATATCAGCAAGCTAGCAAAAACCCATCATGGATCGGACCATGTCTAACAAAGTCTGATTCCTCCTTTCAAACACACCATTATGCTGTGGTGTTCCTGGAGGAGTCCATTGGGAGAGAATCCCATTCTCTCCTAGATATGTGAGAAATTCACTAGAAAGGTATTCTCCTCCTCGATCAGATCGAAGAGTTTTAATACTCTTCCCAGTTTGTTTTTCTACTTCACTTCAAAATCGTTTGAACATTTCAAATGAATCCGACTTATGTTTCATCAGATAGACATATCCATATCGGGATAGGTCATCCATGAAAGTTATGAAGTAAAAATATCCACCTCTAGCACTGGTGCTCATGGGTCCGCATACATCAGTATGTACTAGGCCCAAGAGCTCAGTAGCTCTCTCACCTTTTTCAGTAAAAGGTGACTTGGTCATTTTACCAAGAAGACAGAACTCACAGGTTGGAAGTGATTCACAATCACTGACTTTGAGGATTCCCTCTTGAGTCAACCTGTTTATTCTGTTCTTATTTATATGACCTAGCCTCCAATGCCATAAGTAGATATTTGACACACTATCTAATCTAGGGTGCTTGCCAGTAGAATAGACTCTTATCAGGCTTGATCTTTTTGGTCTGGCTCTGCACAGATGTCCCAGCCTGAACTTGCACCTTCTTGACTTTCTTCTTCTTGTTCTTCTTTCCTTTCTCAAAGGGTCGAGAACCAGAAGATGAACCTCCCACTGAGTTCACTGAGTTCACCGACTCCTTGAGGAGTTGGTGATCCTTCTCAAAGTTCTGAAGCAACCCTATTAACCCATGGTAGTTTACTTCAGGCTTTGTCATTCTATAATGAGTGAGGAATGGGAGACAAGACTTAGACAGCGAGTTCAGTATTGCATCTTTCCCAAGCTGCTCATGCAAGGGAAAGCCGAGCTTGCTCAATCGTTCCATCAGCTCGATCATGTACAATACATGATCAGTGACAGAGACTCCATCCCGTATTTTGGCGTTGAAGATGGCACAACTAGTCTTGTGCCTCTCTACGTCATCAGGTGTGCCAAAGGTATCCTCCAACACTTGAAGCATGTCCTTTGGCTGAGCCATCTCGAATCTGCGACTGAACTTGTCGCTCATGATAGCAGCCAGCATGATACAGCGCACG